>NC_053430.1:59581799-59881799 GCF_007990345.1 Gossypium hirsutum | reverse complement strand
AGGCATTTATGCTAGTGACTATATCCGGGCTAAGTCCCGAAGGCATTTATGCTAGTGACTATATCCGGGCTAAGTCCCGAAGGCATTTTTGCTAGTGACTATATTCGGGCTAAGACCCGAAGGCATTTGTGTGAGTTGCTATATCCGGCTAATTCCCGAAGGTACTTGGGTTTGGAAATGAGTGATCTTGCTGTAATAATTTCAATTAGCACGCTCATAAAATCCAAACGATAAGGTATGTTCCGTATATGCATCGGAAAGGTTGAATCCTTTCAAATAGTATTCGCTCAATTGATTAACGAGCTTCCGGCCTCTAGTTAGGTTTGATTCCCTGTGTATGAATATAATGGTTGAAGCGTGAAGTAAGTATGATTTTGAGAACATGCATATATGAAATTATTCATTTAGTCATATGAACGCTACACTTTAGTCGTAAATAATTTCATTACTCAAAACTTACTAAGCATTAAATGCTTACTCTGTTTCTTTAATTCTCTGTTTTATAGATTTTGTTCGTCAGCTATCGGACTCAGGATTGTCAAAGTCGAAGTCGTCCACACTATATAAGCCCTTTTGGTACTCTTTTATTTGAACTTTGATAGAGGCATGTATAGGACTGACCTTGTTGTTAATTAAGTACCTTTTGGTAATGTATATATTCGGTTGGCCATGCGAAAATGGCTTATATATTTTGAGCATAGCGTTATAATCATTTTGTATATATATGGTTATTGAGAGGTGTGGAATTTCTTGGCAATGATTAGCCATTGGAATGGTTAATCACGATCATATTTGGTGCTAAGAATGTCAAATGGCTAGTTGAATCATGGAAACTATGAAATAGGTGAGATTTGCCTTAAAATAGATGCTGACAGCAGCAGTGATGTGAGTTTGAAAAATCACTAAAAATAGTAGGAATGTAATTAAATAATGAATAAATTATGTAATTGAATCTTGATGAGTCTATTTTCATATGGAAGAAGTGAAACGACCATATGAGCCGTATTTTATGAGATGTTTAAGTTTTCGTGAAACAGGGCCAGAGCGATTACTGGATCCCCTATTCTGACTTTGGAAATTCACCATAAATTAACCAAAGATAATTAGAAGTCATGCCTTATATTTAAAGATTAATTTTTTAGTCTAGTTTCATTAGAAACAAATGGCACATGTATTGGATCCCTGTACAGGGAGATATCTAAGTCGTAATGTATGAAGGTCAGAGTAGTCAAACCCTGAAACAGGGGATACTTTAACTAATAAACTGTACTAATTGGCACTACCAAAAATTTCTAGAAAAAAAATTTGTAGATGGATATATGAGTCTAGTTTTAGGAAAAATTTATGGAATCAGTTTTTGAGTTTTGGAACTCGAGATATGATTTTTGATGTGATTGTGATGCAGTTAGCCAGCTTGACTGGAAATTTTAAAATAATCTGTGTGTATAAATGAATCAAGTCCGTTAACACCTCGTGTTCGACTCCAGCAACGGTCTGGGGTGCGGGGCGTTACACATGCCATGTCAAAGTAAAATTATCATTTGGACTATTTCTCACATGCATCAAAACCATATAAAAGACACAAATCTAGCCATTTCCAAATGGTACCAACAACGAACATACATGCATACCATATTTTAATCATACACACCTATTCAAAACCTTTCCAAAGCATACCATAACATGACCATGATGAGGTCATTTCATCAACTACCAATTGGTCATTCAAACATACATTAATACATTGTCAAAATGACACACATCAATAAGGCATCAAAAGTACCAAGGTTACACCAACCACAATGACATATACATGCCAAACTTATCAACTAACTTAAACCACAAGTTCACCCATACATGTCATTATAACCTTGATCAAGACATCAAAATCTACCGATATAATCGCTCGATAGTGTGATAGATCTCTGACGAGTTTTCAAATCGACTAAGCTTCCGATAATTTACAAAGTAAGAGGAAGATGACTACATAAGCAATGAATGCTTAGTAAGTTCGTATAAACTTGAAACATAACTTTCACTTTAATACTATAATACATAAATTAAACATGATTCAATACCAATACTTTAAACTTAGTATAAACCTATTGAACACCATTCAACTTACAATTGAGTATATTTATAAACATCACATACACCTTTCATTCCTAACATAGTAAGGTCTCATAGGTTGACTTACATAATTATCAACCTTTCCTTAAAACAATAAACCATTTCATCTACTTATTTACCATTCCATTTACTTATCATAAGCTTAATTACATTATTAACTCATGAATTAGTGTATTTATTCATGACATAAGTAAACTCACATATAGCATAAGTAAATTTCTTCCTTACAAGTAAGTCCTTTAACTCAACAATCCTTTTATTTCATCACATTTCATCTCAACTATGAACGTATCATTTCATTACCTATTCTCACCCATTTCATTTGCATAACATACAAGACATAAACATAACATTAACCATAGCCACAAGCTAGTGCATTTAAGCATAACAATTCTAGAATCAACTACCAATAACCATTTCATGAGAAATTACATACTTTGATTCTTACCACTCTTTCATGCACATAAGCATCTTTCCATTTGATCACTTACCATTTCAACGTATTTTTTTAAAACTAACATAATACAATCCAACCAATAGCATGTCACAAGCCTAAGCATCATCAACAATACACGTTAATGCATCAATTCATAATTCACTTTGTAACGCCCCAAAATTTTGGGGTCTGTAATTTTGCTTAGCTTAGCATAAATTCCAGGTTTGCTTGAATGATTAGTTGATTTAGGTGAGTTTGGGGGTGTCTGAGTAGTCCTAGGTTCAAGCTTTGGCTTTTCCAGCATTTTTGTTTTGCCCTTAAAAGAACCTGAGCACTGGCACTTAGGCTTTATAAATAATGGTGTCAGATAGTTAGCAAAAAAAGCTTTGTGGCTTAGTGGCATGTGGTGTGGTTTGGCAGTTGGAGGGCAGGGGTTCGAATCCCATGGTAGGCAATGAATGTTAGTTTTGCTGCTTGGGATGGCAGGAGTTTGTAGTGAATTCGAACTCTGCTGGTGAAAGTTTGAACTGGTCTTGATTTGTTGGGAGGGGATTATGGAGAGATAAGGGGAGTGATTTGTGGAGATTTTCCAGGAGTTGGAGGGGAGGATTTTTGTAGCCGAAGTGGGCATCTTGCTTGTGTAGATTCGGCTAAGGGAAAAGTACTTTGGCATTTTCGGCGTTTCAGTTTTTTTTTGGAGAAGCTGAAATCTCTTTTTGTTCCATCCTCGGGATTTTGTTCATCTTTTGGTTCTTTTGGGCCATTTCAAGGTACCTTTCTTCTCTTGTGTCGAATTCATTCTCTTCTTTTCTTGTTTTGTTACATTTCATTTTGGCCAAATAACTCCACTCTTTCCCTCACTTATTTAGTTAGTTGAGTCGAACATCTTCTTGAATTGTATTCTTTCTGTAACGCTTCGATTTTTGGGGCCTAGAAGAGTTGGGCTTTGAGTCTGGGATTCGGATAGAAGAAAACCTGAATAATTAAGAAGTTTTAAATATTACCGTTTAAGAAAAAAATTTGAATTACTACTAGAAAATTTTTACTATATTTATTATTACGAATATTTTAAATTTTTATGAAATTTTAATTAGTATTATGAGATAAAATTATTATTAGAAAAATATTATTGTATGTATGTTCGAAAATTTTTATTAAAATTATTATTATTTGTTGTATTATTGGTATTTGAAATTTTTATTATTAGATATTTTTATGAAATTATTATTATTATTATTATTAGCAATTAAATATGTAACGAAGGGGTATAATGTGGGCAAAGGTCCGGGGCTCGGCCCATAGCTTTAGCAAAATTCTTGAATCTTGCCTCTTAAGGGAATCTGGGTAGTAGGCTTCATTAATAAATTAGGGCTGAGTTTTAGCACAAGCAGGCATCTGTTCCAGTGGCTAAGGATGCTTGGAGGACGCTTGGAGGACGCTAGGGAGGTGCCTGGGTTCAAGGTGCGGCGTGCACAATTTGGGTTTTTTTTAATATGCAGATCGTGGCTAGAATAAGGGTTAAGAGGAGTTGTGAGTATAATTTAACACAAAGAGCGCCTTGGCGCAGTGGCAGCAGCGCGCTAAGGAGACCCAGTGGTCACGAGTTTGAATGCAGAGGACAGCGAAACTTGTTTTATTTCTTTTAAGTAGCCCGTGACTGAAGCGAATAAGGCTTATAAGTAAATGCAGTCATATTATAAAAAAAGCGAGGTTGTGTCGCAGCGGCAAGCAGTGTGGCTGAGTGTTCTGGAGGTTGAAGGTTTGAATGGCGTGGAAGGCGGAATTTCCCTTTTGTTTTTAAGCGGACTGGAGCTTCAGCAGGTAAGGTTTAAAATTAACTGTGACCATATATTACCAAGGAAGGAATTAAAATTGGAAAAGGACTTTATTTTATTCTAATCTTATCTTATTTCTTTTGCTCATATTTTTTTCTATTTTTCCCAAAAGCTGAACAATTCTCTCCTTTTTTATTTTCTTTCCTCGAAGCCAAATTCTTTTTAAAACAACTTTTTCTTCTCAAATATTGGTTGCCGATTACTCCTTTGGTTGAAACCATATCTCCTTTCCTTTTAATCTTTCAAAAGACCGAACCTCTAATCTTACATCTCTTCCTCTACTGATTGTCTCTTCGATGGTGAACTTATCATCACCTATTTTTTCTTTTGGATCGCAATAGCCATATTCTAGGATAGATCCAAAAGCCGAAAAGCCTCATATTTTAGTGATTCGGGAATTAATATTTAGATCTATTTTCTACGCACGTTTAAGTTGGATTCACAATGGATCTGGGGTAGGAAGGTATTTGGAACGTTCTTCAACGAGTAGATCTCTTGGTAAGTATTCGAACCTTCTTTCCATTTGTATCTTGTGGTTTCAGAAAAGCTGAAAACCCTTATATACATAGGGTGGCTGTCGACTAAGACTGAAACGGTTTTTTTGGTGTTATTTGGTTTGTTGGTGCTAATGAGGATTAAAGGCTGCCGATCGAGGAGTGTGTGAAAAGCTTGGACCATCGGAGTGACTAAATCTAGATTTGGTCATCAATTTCGGCAAAGGTATGAATTTTTGGGCCATTGTGTGTAACACCCCGTACCCGAGACCGTTGCCGGAGTCGGACACGAGGGGTTCACAGACCAAATTCGCTTACTATCGCAGTCCATTTTAAAATTTTCCAGGCAGTTGGCTAACTGCGATACTGTCACCTTAAAAATCATATCTTGAGTTTCACAACTCGAAAATCAGTTTTGTAATTTTTCCCTGAAACTAGACTCATATTCCCATCTACATATTTTTTTCTAGAATTTTTGGTTGGGCCAATTAGTACAGTTTATTAGTCAAAGTCTCCCATGTTATAGGGATAGACTACACTGACCTTTGAGCATTACGACTTGGATATCTCCCTGCACAGAGCTTCAATACTGATGTCGTTTGTTTCTATAGAAACTAGACTCAGAGAGGAATCTATACATATATGGCATGACTCCTAATTATCTCTGGTTAATTTATAATGAATTTCCAAAGTCAGAACAGGGAATCCAGAAACCGTTCTGGCCCTGTCTCACGAGAACCTGAATATCTCTTAACATACTGTCCATATGATCGTTTCGTTACTTTCCTATGAAAATAGATTCATCAAGGTTCGTTTAAATAATTTATTAATTATTTAATTCCAATCATACTATTTTTAGTGATTTTCCAAATCTACATCACTGCTGCTGCCAGCATCTGCCTTTAAGGTAGACTTTACCTATTTCATAGTTTCCATGATTCAACTAGCCCTTTTAGCATAAATAGCACAAATTATGATAGTGATTAACCATTCCATACCAAATGATTATAACATTATGCTCAAACATATATAAGCCATTTCGCATGGCTATATACATTAACCAAAATATTCTTCCGCCACTAGTCTATTTTATACATGCCATAAGATAATCCGAAACATAGCAGTACCAAACAGTGGATAGTGATAGTGTGACTAGTTGCTGACGATCCCCGAGCCTGTAGCTTCGCAATGAGATCTATAAAACAGAGGAAACAGAGTAAACGGAGTAAGCATTACAATGCTTAGTAAGTTTTAAGCAGTGTCAACAGATAACAATCAAATTATAACATAGTTGTTCATATTTTTATTTCACTCTTCCTTCGGGCATACCATCCCTTTACCGAATATGCACATCTCATCATATACAATATGCAGATAAACTTTCACATAAAAGTGAGCTCATGTGACATAGATATATCGTATGATTTCACATCGCCTCTCACACTGATCCGATGTCACATAATCATAGGAATAGTCTCATAGATTGCTCTCGTATGCATCACATAACTACCTTATGATTTAGTGCAAATCAAGCTCACATATAAACTTGGAGTACATACCTGTTTAACCTTTCGCATTGAATATATTTATAAGCAATTCTTATTACGAAGTCTTACCCGGACATAATCTCCACACGTAGTTATCGGGTCTTTAGAGCTCGGATATAGTACGAGCACGAAGCTTACGGACATTAATCAGTGATAATATTCTCGCATAAAGCCTGCGGGGTTTTAACCCGGATATAGTACTGACACAAATGCCCTTCGGGACTTATCACATTTATGCACTTTCACATCCATCACGTTGGCCACTCGGCCCTGTCACATATATACACATTCACATTCATCACATCGGCCATTAGGCCTTATCACATATATGCACTTTCACATTCATCACATCGGCTATTAGGCCTTATCACACATATATACTTTCACATTCATCACATCGGCTATTAGGCCTTATCACATATATATACACTTTCACATTCATCACATCGGCCATTAGGCCTTATCACATATATACACTTTCTTGGCTGAATCTATATCTATCATTTTCCAATATCACAATTTAGAATTCACGTATGGGTTTAATCAATAGCTTATGAGCAACTAGAACAAGTTTATCAAGGTTTACAACACAATCTCAAATTCAGCACAAGCTGTTTTTCCTGAGCAATAGTCACTAAATCATTTATAACTGGAGCTACAAAACTCCAAATCACTTTCCGTTAATTTTTCCTGAATATAGACTCGTATATCTTCCATCCATAAAATTTCAAGAATTTTAGGTTTGGCCAATCAATACCAGATTTTTCTTAAAGTTTCCCCTGTTTCACTGTTTGACTAATCTGCCACTCTTCACTACGAATCAGATTTCTCATTTTACAGAATTCAAAATGTGTTGTATTTGATTTCATTTGAAACTAGACTCATTAAGGAGTCTAAGCATATAAATTTTATCTTATAACCATTTTTGTACAATTTATAATGATTTTATAAAAACGGAACAGAGGATTACAGTGTCATTCTGCACTATCTCACACAACTTTAAATATCTCATTATCGGAAATAAATTTTCTTACACAGTTTCTTTTATAAGAAACTAGAGTCATTAAGCTTTAATTTCATAATTTATTCAGCCTCCCATTCAACTCCAACAATTTATGGTGATTTTCTAAATTCATGTTACTGCTGCTGTCCTGAGCAGGTTTATCACAATTTTACTCTTCTGACATATCCTTTTAGCACTTCATAATATCATATCCATTTGGCAACATATCATATCAATAACTTACCTATACTTCATAATAGCCATTAGGCTATATGCATAAAAATTTACAATAGAGTTATGATTCTTTTAATATGTGCTTAACATATCATACTCAATCACATTATAGGCTTTAATACTTAAAACTTACCTCGATCACTGATGTACGTCAATTCCGACTATTCGACCAATTTCCCTTTTTCCACGATCCGAATTTGTTTCCTTGAGTTCTTGAGCTAATGAACCAAATTTAAACTTATCACATCACTATTGTGTAAAACCACATTCGATTATATTATAATTCGGTTAGCAAGAAATACACTTATTCCTTATAACATTTAGCTTCGAGATCACCACCTCAATCATCTCAACCACAACATTCATTTTCTTACTTCTCATCATGGCCGAATACTAACCATGCCTTAAGCTCTTTCTCTTTCCATTTTTTAGTACTTTATAACTCATCTAACAACTATTTCAAAGCTAAAACTCCAACATCCAAAATTTAACACATAAAATCCTCAATTATTACATGGTTCTATTAATTGTAAGCTCTATTTCAATATTTAAGCATGAATTACAAATTTTGGACATCATTTCATAATTCCAAGCAAGTTGCCGAATGCAACCTTACTAAATTTTCATGGATTCAAATCATGGATTCAATATACCATTACCATGAAATCAACAACCAAAAATTCATAGTCAATTTAGGAAAATCACATTACAAATCTCAAATTTAAGCAAAGACCATGGCCGAAATGCACATATAACCACATAACAAAAAAAAATATTGAACCTTTGGTTGCCTAACTAGCTTAACATCCATCAAATTTTAATCAAGAAACTCACCTCATCTATAATCAACCCTCAATACCCTAAAGCATCAAAAACGACATCAAAGAAATACAAACATCCATGACCGAATGTCATCTTCATAACTTTACAAAAAAAACATTTGCCATGAGCTAGCTTCTATACTTGATGGCCACTCCAAATATACAAAGATTTTCAATGATAGAGCATTAACATACCTTAATCCACTTAAAGGTGACCAAATGCCTTAACTTCAATTTCTTCTTTTCTTTCTTTAGGTACGGCAATGGAGGAAGAAAAAGATGAACCAACTTTGTTTTTATCACCCATTTCTTTTAATATAAGTTCACCTTTCATATTATTTATTCATTTAACATTTAATTTATTAATATAAAAGGCATATATTTTGTATCCCATACTCCTTATTTTATTTTTCCTAACATAAATCACTAACATAACATGTTTATGACATGTTTTGCCCATAACATTTTTGTCCTCCTTCCTTGTCATGGCCGGCCACTACTAAATTAAGGGGGAAATTGACATGCAACTCCACCCTTTTATTACATGCACTAATAGATCCTATAGATTAACCTATCACATTTCAAAAGTGTCACACATAAGTCCTATTAGCTGAATTCACATGCAGTCGACTAAATCGAAGCTTAAAACTTTCACACATTCATATTCACATATTTTAGACAATAAATATCATATTCAAATAATTTGGTGACTCGGTTTAGCGGTCCTAAAACCGCTTTCCGACTAGGGTCACATTAGGGGTGTCACATTGTGGATGGTGGCCGAATATGTAAGTGATGATAATAGGTAGTTTTCGATTTGGTTTAAATATTATCTAATCTATAACCGGTTGATTATAGGAGAAATCGCGTAGGAGATCTCATCAAGGAATATCACAAATCAGGTGTGTAACGAACCCTCTTTCATAGCTTAACTCGATATTTGCCGAAAAGCCGAAATGCCAAAATTCTGGCATTTCGAGGACTTGTGAGCAAGCGAACGCTCATTGGTTAGTTAGATTCACTAAGTTGATGATCAGGGTCATTGGAACAGGTAAGAGCACGATTTTTGGCATCATGATAAGTTGGGCCTCGAGGGGCTGAAATTGGGCCCAATGGGCTTCTGGGCCCATTTGGGTAAATTTGGTAGAAAATGGAATCCTATCAGATTGCGCGTTAATACGGCTAAGACCATTATGGAAGATGGGCTAAATGGGCCTAGATGACTAATTCGGCTATGTAGGGCCCATTAGGGGTTTTTCGGTTTAGCTAAGAATGGGCTAGAATCGCTATCAAAACACATGAAATTGTTAGTAACTGATAATGAACATGGAAAACCCTAATATTTGGTAAAATTTTGAAATTACCCTTATAATATGAAAATGACTGTTTTGCCCCTAGGTAAAAATGACCATTTTACCCCTAGGGTTTAATTATGAGTTTGATGCATGAGATTTTGATATATATGATTTGATACAATATGCACATGATATGTGTGATATGCACATGATGTATTCATTTATGCATGGGTTGGGTTTATATGGATGGAGGAAGTGCAAAAGGGCTATGCCCCAGTTTACCGAAAAAGGCTTTGCCCTAGTTTATCAAAAAGGGCTTTGCCCCAGTTATTAAAGAGGCTAGGCCTCCAGTTATATGATAAAGCAGCTACGCTGCCAGTGGAGAGTTTTGGTTGGGTGGGTTGAGTTATTCCCCACATGGAGAGCTTGGTTGGTACGGGTGGAGAGTAGCAATTGGTGGGTTGAGTAGTCTCCCCAAACGGGCTTGCATACATCCATTAATAGTGCATGTGGTATTGATTTGGGCCTATGGGGCATACCATTTGTAGTAAAGGCTTCGGCCCAGTGATATGAGTAATGAAAAGGCTTCAGCTCAGTGACATGGATAATGTAAAGGCTTCGGCCCAGTGTATGCTGAGATTGAATTTGGGCTTAGGCCAGCAGGCTGATATTGTTTTGGGCTCTGAAAGGTGCTTGTTGCACACTGAGTTTCCAAACTCACCCCTTTCCTTAACCTTACAGGTGAGCCTTGATGTGGGGGCTTGGAGCCGGAGGGGATTCAGAGTGGCCACGGTGATCGCTTTTGGGCTTTTGAAATAAGTAATTGGTTTTCTTTAGTTTACTTTATTTATTATTTATTTTTAGGTTGTAATAAGGCCATTTTAACTTTATTTTCTTTTCTGGGATTATTTTATTTTTAATAACTTTAAACTGGTTTATAATAATTCAAATGGGCTAGACTTAGGACGTGTTTTCAAAACGATACTTGTTTTCTAAATAACACAATGTCACGATTATTCGATTTATCAAAGATATCTACTCAAAGAAACTTCAACTCGTTATAACCAAGTGTGGCAATGGTTGTGGGCATGTCTAGGATTGGATCCAATTGAAGAGCTAGGTACTTAAGTAGCCTTCATGGCTCACCTCCTCTGTCACGGATTCCTACCTAGTGCCCAGCTTCCATTCACTTGGTTAAGCTTAACAAAAGTTGGTTTTAAAGCGCTAAAACGAAACGTGGATTTTTAACTTCAATGTGGCACGTCGGATTCGGTCGTAACGTCTGGGCCAGGTTAGGGGTGTTACACTTTCTCTACTCGTTCTTAAGTGCATCTTCTATCTTGAGGTACTAGCCGAAACTCCCTTGGTTCTTCTCCCTCTCGACTTAGTTGGGTGGTTCATTGGGCTAGACGAATATTCTTCTGTCTAACCGAAGCTCTCCCTAGCGAATTAAGGTACGTCTCCTTTTGGGTCACCAAATCCCTAGCAATAGCCGAACTTTGCTATCGTTCTCAGCTATGGCTATGCCACTTCTCCTTCTTCTGTCATATTATGTTAGACTCATTTCTTTAATCCCTTTCTTTTATCTGTTTTCACTAGGAGTGTGTTCTTGGCATTGTGCGCTAGACAGTGGTGGTTGTTGGGTTTAGGCCGAATACTGCTGCCCTTCTCTTCTAGTCTTCGTTTCGATAAGAGGCTTATGTGGTTAAGTGGTTTATATTAAGGTTGTGTAACAAGTGAACTTTAATGCAGCGTGTTGCCATCAGGGGGTGATTGGAGGTTAAAGAGATTTGAAACCTACTTGGGATATCAAGGTAAGCGTTACGCATTGTTGAGATTTATGGGTACATAGTTGGGTGGCTAACTCAAATGTTTGAGAACTGAGAAGGGATCATTATCTTGGTTTTAGGTTAAGTGCACGGAGACGTGTTTCTCTCCAAAAAGGTGTGTAACTGTACACCATTCCTGTTACTGATCAAAAGCCAAAAGGTGTGCATTCACACTCCTGCTTTACTGCAGTTCGGCTAAATCCGAAAAGCTGAAACGTTGGTATTTGCAATCTCATAAGCGTTCGCGGTGAATCGAGCCACAAACTTTGGGCGACAGACCGTTGAGGCCACTACAAGTGCTCTCATGGGCTCAGGCCGTCATGGGCCACTTAGGCCGAGTAATGAGCCATAGGCCTATTTACGCTGTTTTAGTCACACGGGTTGTCTAAGCCGTTCGTGACGACTATAGACCTTCTGAAGGGTCAATATCGGTACTGAGTTCCTAAAATCAATTAAATGACTGAAATACCCCTGAGGGGTAAAAATTACTATTTTACCCTATTTCACGAAATGACCTTTATAATGCTAGCAGTAGGTTATTTAATGTGTGAATGACATTTGCATGACTGGTTATGAGTATGATAAACTGCATACACGTATTATTTATGACATGACATCTGCATGGGGTGGGTTATGATATGGAGGAAGTACTGTACTGGTGACTATGTCACATATGCTTTTACTGGTGGCTTGCCACACTTACTGTTACTGCCAGCTATGCTGCGTTATTGATATTAATAGCAGCTTTGCTGCAATTTTAGAGTGCTGGGTGGGTGGGTCGATTGATATCCCCACAGGTGTGCTGGTTGGTACGGGTGGTGTGTTGGATGGTTATGGGATGGGTTGCATCTTGCACTGTACTGATACTGTATTGGGCTTAGGCTCACTTTACTACTGAATAGGGCTTGGCCCAGACTGTACGGATACTGAATAGGGCTTGGCCCAGATTGTACTGATACTATGTTCTTCATTGTTTGATTGTTATTGGGATTACACACTGAGTTTTCATAAACTCACCCTGTTTCTAACTGTGCAGGTAATCCCTAAGCTTTGATGGTTTGGAGCTGCGAAGGACTCGGTGGCGGCCACACTGTTGTTTTGGTTTCTTTTAATTGCAATTAGATTTCATTTTGGGTTTTAATTTATGTAATAAGGCCATTGGTGGGTTTTAAGTTTTAATTTGGATTTTTATTTCTTACACTAAACTGCTAGTCTAAGAAAACACGAGTTTTTCAAAATGGCATGATTTTCTAAAGAACATGAGCTTTCAACAACAAAGTCTTTGAAATGCTTTCGCGATTTTAAACGATGTAATATACCAAAGGCAAACTAACCGGTAATTGTTTTGACGAGAATTTTAGGTAAATAATAATAAAAGGTTTTAGATTTAGTAATGGATTTTTACCGGAAAGATCAAATTTGGAAAAACCATGTGATGCGACGCACCAGATTCTATCATAACGTCTAGGCCGGGTTTGGAGTGTTACATTTAGTGGTATCAGAGCCAAGTTACAAAACTCGACTATGGTGTGAGTATCTAAAATTAGGGTTAAAAAGGTTTTTTTTTAAATTTTATTTTGGAATTTTTCAATGGTACTTGACTTGCTTCTGAAATGATGTTACTGAAGGTGTGGCACACCAAGTCTCCGACGCCAAATCTGTAAGTTCTCTGCTAGTATTTACTGTTCTAAGTTGTAAAGTGATGCTGGAAAACTTATAAATGGTAGCATTAAATCTCTGGTTAGAGTATACTGAGACTGTGAAGACTGCTATTGGTAGTGGGACCACGATCTGCGAAACAAAACTCTAAATATTGTTTATCATAAAATATCTTTTAATAATAAATAGAAATTATAAAATGATAGCATAAAATTTTTAAATACAGATAAAGCGAATATTAATATGAGTGCTAGAGGTACTCATGGAAGGGATACGCGAGGCCGTGGCAGAGGCCGGGGTGGTGCTGGGGCTGGGTCTTCAGCGTTGGGTCACATGCCTGCTAGGGAGACACTAGCTTCTCCAGTAACTGAGACTGGGTCTCATGATTGAGCAATTGGGGATGATGCCTTGTCTCAGGCAATGCTGCGAGTTCTTGAAAGGGTTATTGAAGCGAGCACGGGATCAATGGCCCGAGGGTCAATTTCTGAGCGACTCCGGTCCAATGGGGCAGAGATTTTTAGGGGTGTTTCTGGAGTAGCCCCAAACGTGGTAGAATATTGGTTTGAGGCTACAGAGCGGATAATGGATGATCTAGACTATATCGTGGAACAGAAGTTGTAGGGGGAAATGTCGTTGCTGCAAGATAAGGCTTACCAATGGTGGCTCACTGTGAGGGAAGGTACGCAAGATGACCGTCTGACATAGGATTTCTTTAAAGTGTCCTTTCAAGGGAAGTATGTGGGCGCAAGTTATGTGGATGCCCGAAGGAAGGAATTTCTAAACTTGACCCAAGAGAATAGGACTGTGGCGACATATGAGGCAGAGTTTCTGCGGTTGAGTCGTTATGCTCGTGGGATAGTAGCGACAGAGTATAAACGCTGTGTTTGTTTTAAGGATGGCCTTCGAGATGAGTTGAGAGTTTTGATAGCTCCGCAGAGGGAGCAGGATTTTGCTGCCCTTGTTGAAAAAGCAAAGATTGCTGAGGACGTGAAGCGTTCCGAGCGCCAGAATCGGGAGAAAGATAGGGGTAGAGGTAAAAGGGATTTTGGGTCCTCAGGTTCAGCAGGTAGACCTAATAAGAGGGCCAAATTTGATGGGCCAGTTTGAGCTGGAGATCTTGTTATTGCTACAAGACCGTAGCCCTGTGCTGATTATGGGAGATCTCATTTGGATGAGTGTTGGAAAAAAATTGGGGCTTGTTTCAGATGTGGGTCCACAGAGCATCAGGTTAGGAATTGTCCTCAAAGGCCTATTCAGATGCAAGCTACAAGACAGGGTCATGTTCAGTCAGTGAGTGGTGGTCAGCCACTGAGAGGTCATGGACAGGCCAGGTAGAAATGGGTTTGGTCGAGGACGTGGAGCACCGGGCAGGGGCACAGGTATTACTGAGGCAAGACAACCAGCTTTGGTTTATCCCGCTCGTCGTTGAGAGGATGGTGACGTCCCTAATGTCGTAACTGGTATGTTTTTTATATATAACTTTCCATATGTTGCTTTAATTGACATTGGATCTAAGCATTCGTATGTTGCGTGCACTGTGTCTGAGATGTTGGGTATTCAGTTTGAGAACACTGTAAGTGACACAAGACTGTGAGTGGGGTATCGGTGATAAGTCCATTGGGACATTCGGTTAAGGTAGATAAACTTTTTAGGGTAGTACCATTAGTGACACAAGATAAAATCTTTGAAGGAGATTTGATGGAGCTGCCATTTGGGGATTTTGATCTTATCTTGGGAATGGACTGGTTAGCAAAGCACAAGGCGACGTTGGATTGTGCTGCAAAGAGGATGGTACTACGAACAGCTGAAGATGAGGAGATAATGGTCATAGGGGAACGAAGGGATTATTTGTCCAATGTTGTTTCGGCTTTAAGAGCCGAGAAGTTGATTCGGAAAGGTTGTGAGGCGTACTTGGCCCTTGTAAGTCAAACGGGACTTGAGGAGATAACGGTAGAGTCGGTTAGGACTATTAAGGAATTTCAGGATGTATTCCCAGATGAACTTCTTGGATTACCCCCGAGCAGAGAAGTCGAGTTTGGAATCGACTGATTACCTGGAACAGCTCCTGTGTCCATTGCGCCTTATAGGATGGCACCAAAGGAATTGGTGGAATTGAAAGCTCAGATACAGGAACTATTGGATAGAGGGTTTATAAGACCAAGTGTTTCCCCGTGGGGCGCACCGGTACTGTTCGTAAAGAAGAAAGATGGGACTATGCGAATGTGTATTGACTATCGGCAGTTGAATAAACTGACGATCAAGAATAAGTATCCGTTACCAAGAATCCATGATCTGTTCGACCAATTAAAAGGAGCCTCGGTATTTTCTAAGATAGACCTTCGGTCAGGGTATCATCAATTAAGAGTTAAAGAGGGGGATATTTATAAGACGGCGTTCAGGACTTGATACGGTCATTACGAGTTTCTAGTAATGCCTTTTGGACTAACAAATGCACCGGCGGCATTCATGAATTTGATGAATCGGGTGTTCCAACCATACTTGGATCGGTTCGTAGTCGTTTTTATTGACGATATCTTGGTGTATTCGAAAACGAAAGAGAAGCATGATGAGCATCTTTGTGTAGTACTGCAAGTGTTAAGAGAAATGCAACTTTATGCAAAGTTTAGTAAGTGCGAGTTTTGGCTGAAAGAAGTTACCTTCTTGGGACATGTTGTGTCTGCCGAGGGGATCAAGGTAGACCCTCGAAAGATTGAAGCAATTTTGGAATGGAAGCCACCAAGGTCGGTAACCGAGATGTGAAGTTTTCTGGGGTTGGCAGGTTATTATCGGAGATTCGTGGAAGGATTTTCTGTGTTGGTAGCACCGTTAACGAAACTTATAAGGAAGGGAGCACCTTTTGTTTGGACAACTAAGCAGCAAGAGGCTTTTGAGAAGTTGAAGAAGGTTTTGACGGAAGCGCCAGTGTTCATTCAGCCAGAGTCTGGTAAGGATTTCACTGTGTACAGCGATGCGTGACATGTAGGTTTGGGCTGCGTGTTGATGCAAGAGGGTAAAGTGGTTGCTTATGCTTCACGACAGCTTAAGCCGCACGAGGTGAATACCCTACGCATGACTTGGAGTTGGCAGCAGTAATCTTTGCACTTAAGATATGGAGGCATTACCTGTATGGGGAGAAATGCATCATCTATACGGATCACAAGAGTCTTAAGTACTTGTTGACTCAAAAGGAGCTGAATCTTAGGCAGCAAAGGTGGATAGAGTTGTTAAAGGACTATGACTGTTCGATTGAGTACCATCCAGGTAAGGTGAATGTCGTGGCTGATGCGCTAAGTCGAAGGGCTGTGGCGGAATAAAAGGCGATGTTTGCTCGTCTAAGTTTGTATGACGACTGAAGTTTATTGGTGAAGTTGCAAGTAAGACCGACTTGGGTAGAACAGATTAAGAAGCAACAGTTAGAGGACGAGTCGCTGGTTTCTCGGTTTCAGCAAGTTGAGAAGGGGGAAAATTCAGACTTTGGGTTAAATAGTGAGGGAGTTCTTTGTTTTCGAGGAAGAATTTGTATGCCGAAAGACTCAGACTTGAGATTGATGATTTTGAAAGAGGCACATAATGGGCCTTGTGCTATGCATCCAAGAGGGAGTAAGTTGTATCGAGACTTGCGAGAGCAATATTGGTGGCCTGGGCTTAAGCGAGAAGTGACCGAATTTGTAGGGAGATGTTTGACATGTCAACAAGTGAAGGCCGAGTATCAACTGCCTTCGGGGTTATTACAGTCGGTAAAGATACCACTTTGGAAGTGGGAAAGGATAACTATGGACTTTGTAAGTGGGTTGCCGTTGACACCTTCTAAGAAGGATTCGGTTTGGGTGATTATGGATAGACTCACGAAATCTACTCATTTCATACCTGTCCGAACCAATTACTCACTTCAGAAGTTGGCCAAATTGTATGTGGCGAAAATAGTACGGTTGCATGGTGTGCCGGCATCGATAATTTTAGACCGAGACCCAAGGTTTACATCTCGGTTTTGGCAGAAGTTGCATGAGGCATTGGGAACGCGATTGGATTTCAGTACGGCCTTTCACCCTCAGTCGGATGGGCAGTCAGAGAGGGTTATTAAGATCTTAGAGGATATGTTGAAGGGTTGTACTATTGAGTTTAGAGGCAGCTGGGAGGACCATTTGCCATTGGCGGAGTTCGCATATTACAACAGTTACCAAGCAAGTATTCAGATGGCTCCATATGAGGCACTATATGGGCGAAGGTGTCGTTCGCCTACTTGTTGGGCAGAATTGGGGGAAAGGCAAATACTTGGACCAGAGTTGGTAGCAGATACTGAAGACAAGATTAAGGTGATCAGGAATCGGTTAAAAGAGGCGGCGGATCGACAAAAGTCTTATGCCGATCTGAAGCGTAAGGATATTGAATATGTAGTAGGGGACACGGTCTTTTTGAAAGTTTCGCCTTGGAAGAAGATTTTGAGATTTGGTAAGAAGGGTAAGTTGAGCCCACGGTTTATTAGGCCTTACCGAATCATTAAGCGGATAAGGCCGGTGGCATATCAGCTAGAGTTACCTCCAGAGTTGGATCGTATTCACGACGTTTTCCATGTGTCCATGCTAAGGCGATATCATTCTGACCCAACTCATATCGTGCCACTTGTAGAAATCGAGGTACGGTCGGATTTGACCTTTGAAGAGGAACCTGTGCAAATACTTGATCGCGATGTCAAGGTGTTGAGAAGGAGGTCAGTCCCATTAGTGAAGGTACTTTGGAGGAACCATGGCGAGGAAGAAGCTACTTGGGAGACCGAAGAGGCAATGCGTCAGCAGTACCCTCAACTGTTTGGATCAGGTAAATTTCGAGGTCGAAATTTCTTTAAGGAGGGTAGAGTTGTAACATCCTGATTTTTGGGTTTTTTACGATTCTTGATATTTTAAGTAAGTTTCTAAAATTTGGTATGTGATTATGGAATTCATAATTTGGGTATGTAAATGGGCTTATGGAAGGCCCATGAGTTGGCCAAAACCCGGTAGAATTTTTAAATTTTGGACTTAGGAGTTAGGGGTTCTGGCTAGGTGCCCTTATATAAAGTTGTGGGTAACATGCATCACAAAAAGAGCTGTAGTAAAGTGGCAAGGGTGACGCCACTAAGTTCCTAAAAAGGTGGCGTGTGGAGCATAAGGGAAGACCTAGGATCGATTCCCTGTGTTGGCAAATAAGAGTATTTATTTTTATGTGCAGGAAGGGTAAGTGTTGGAACCTAAGTGGATTCTGTAAGAGGAGAGTTGGATCAAGTCAAATGCATGGATTAAGGAGGGATAAGGGGAGAGATTTTAGGGATATGATATGAAGAAAGAGTTGGCCGAATAAGGGAGATTGGAGGGGGGAATTTCGGCAGAGAGGTTTAGTTAGGGATTTTCGGTACTTAGGTATTTTTGTTCCATTTTCTCCCTTGAGGTTAGTCTTCTTCTCTCTTTTTCTTTTTGCAGCCGAACCTACCATCTCTTCTTCCATCTTTTCTTCCTTCTCTTTCTTTCAAACCAGCCTATTATTTCCCTTCATTCACCCATTATTTCTTTCCTTTATCTCTACTTCTACCGAAATACCGCAAAAGCCGAAATCAGTGAAGCTAGGGGGTGCCGATTCTTTGTGACCAGCAACCTTTTCTTTCCTTTTCAATTGTTGGCATTCAATTCCTTTACCTTTTAGGCATCCGGATTCAAGAGGAGAAAGACTGTGTGGAGGAGCAGCAAGGTGTAGTGTCGACTTGGGGTAGCTTGGATCTCTGGAGTGGCTAGATTAGTCATCAATCGTGACAAAGGAGAAATCGTGTAGGAGGTCTCGTTAAGGAATATCGCCAAACAGGTGTGTAACGAACCCTTTTTCATAAACTTAAAGCGATAAATGCCGAAAAGCCGAAATGCCAAAATTCTGGCATTTCGAGGACTCGTGAGCAAGCGAACGCTCATTAGTTAGTTAGATTCATTGAGATGATGATCAGAAACATTGGAAACTGTAAGAACGTGATTTTTGGCATTCACGGTAAGTTGGGCCTCGAAGGGCTACAATAGGGCCCAATAGGCTTTCGGGCCCATTTGGGAAAAATTGGTAGAAAACGAAAATCTATTAAATTGCATGTTAAGACTGTTAATACTGTTATGGATATAGGCTAAATGGGCCTAGATGAAAAAATCGGCTAAGTAGGGCCTATTAGGGGTTTTAGGCCCAATAACTCGATTTCGCTAAAAATGGGTCAGAATCACTGTTTACACCCATGAATTGTTAGTAACCGTTAATGAACATGGAAACCCTAATTTTTGGTAAAATTACAAGATTACCCTTATAACATGAAAATGACCGTTTTGCCCCTAGGTAAAAATAACCATTATACCCCTAGGGTTTATGTATGCATTTAATACATGGGATTTTGATAAACATGGTATGTATGATATGCACATGACATGTATGATATGCACATGATATGTATGATATGCACATGATGTAATCATAAATGCATTGGGTTGGGTTTTTATGTGAATGGAGGAAGTGAAAGAGGGCTTATGCCCCAGTTATTAAAGGGCTTATGCCCCAGTTATTAAAGGGCTTATGCCCCAGTTATTCAAAGAGGCTAGGCCTCCAGTTATATGATAAAGCAGCTATGCTGCCGGTGGAGAGTTATGGCGGGGTGGGTTGAGTTAATCCCCACATGGTGTGTTGGTTGGTACGGGTGGAGAGTAGCGGATGGTGGGTTGAGTAGTCTCCCCAAATGGGCTTGCATTCTTTCATTGACATTATATGTGATATTGAAGTGGGCCTATGGGCCATACCGTTTACAGTAAAGGCTTCGGCCCAGTAATATGAAATATGAAAAGGCTTCGGCCCAGTGTTGTGAAATATGAAATATGAAAAGGGCTATGGCCCAGTACATGTTGAGATTGGATTTGGGCTTAGGCCCAGCAGGCTATTATTGTTTTGGGCTCTGAAAGGGGCTTGTTGCACCCTAAGTTTCCAAACTCACCCCCTTTCCTTAACGTTGCAGGTGAGCCTTGATGTGGGGACTTGGGCTGGAGGGGATTCAGAGTAGCCACGGTGATCGCCTTTGGACTTTTAAATAAGCGTTGGTTTTCATTAAATTTCCTTTAATTATTAATTATTTTTGGGTTGTAATAAGGCCATTTTAACTTTCCTTTTATTTCTTTTCGGGATGATTTTAATTTTAATAACTTTAAACCTGGTTGATAATTATTCAAATGGGCTAGACTTAGGACGTGTTTTCAAAACGATACTTGTTTTCAAAATAGCTCGACGCCACGATTAACCAATTTATCAAAGACATCCACTTAAACAAATTTAAACTCGATATAACAAAGTGTGGCTATGGTTGTGGGCATGTCTAGGATTGGATCCAATCAAAGAGCTTGGTACTTCAGCAGCCTTCATGGCTCACCTCCTCTGTCTCGGATACCTATCCGGTGCCCAGCTTCAATACACTTTGTTAACTCAACAAAATATATGGTTTTTAAAACACTAAGACGGAACGTGGGTTTTCAACTCCAACGTGGCACATCAGATTCAGCCATAACGTCTAGGCCGGGTTTGAGGTGTTACAGAGTATTTTAACCTTATCTTGATCGGTTTGTAGTAGTGTTCATAGACGATATTTTAGTGTATTCGAAAACTGAGGAGGAGCATGATGAACATTTTTGGATTGTTCTTCAAATTCTGAGACAGAAGTAGTTGTACACAAAATTCAGTAAGTGTGAGTTTTGGTTGCGAGAGGTGACATTTCTAGGTCACGTGGTGTCTGCCGAGGGGATTAGGGTCGACCTTTGAAAAATTGAAGCTGTTTTGGGTTGGAAACCACCAAAGATTGTATCTGAGATTCAAAGTTTTCTGGGTTTAGCTGGGTCAGACACTTTGTGGAAGGGTTTTCAATGATAGCTGCACCTATGACTAAATTGCTGCGTAAAGGGGTGCCATTTATTTGGACTGATAAGCAGGAAGAGAGTTTTGAGAAGTTGAAGAAGGTTTTAACGGAGGCTCCTATTTTGATACGGCCGGAGTTTGGGAAGCAATTTACTGTTTACAGTGATGCATCACACGTTCGTTTAGGTTGTGTGTTGGTGCAGGAAGGAAAGGTGGTTGCTTATGCGTCGCGGCAGCTTAAACCTCACGAGGCAAATTATCCCACTCATGATTTGGAATTGGCAGCGGTGGTTTTTGCACTAAAAATTTGGAGGCATTATTTATATGGGGATAGAACGATTATTTTTACAAACCATAAAAGCCTCAAGTACCTCCTTACTTAAAAGGAGATGAACCTTAGGCAACAAAGATGAACTGAGTTGCTTAAAGATTACGACTATTCAATTGAGTACCACCCACGCAAGGCTAATGTGGTAGCTGACGCACTGAGCCGTAAAGTTGTCTCTGATTTAAGAGTAATGTTTGCTCGCCTTAACCTGTTCGATGATGGTAGCTTGTTAGCTGAACTACAAGTGAGACCGACTCGGACTGATCAAATTAAGGAGAAACAGTTGTTGGATGAGTCGTTAGTTCCTCGTTGTCAACAAGTGGAAAAAGGTGAGTCTTCAGCTTTTGGACTGAATGGGGAAGGGGTGTTATGTTTCCGTGGCAAAGTGTTTATGCCGAGTGATTCTGGTCTGAGGCAGTCTATTCTACGTGAGGTGCATGGTAGTCTTTATGCCATGCATCACAGTGGGAACAAGTTATATTGAGAACTTCGTGAGTTGTATTGGTGGCCTGGGTTAAAACACGAAGTTATCGATTATGTAAGTAAGTGCTTGACATGCCAGCAGGTTAAGGCTGAGCATTAGTTACCTTCTGGGTTACTCCAGCAAGTTAAAATCCCACTCTGGAAGTGGGAGAGGGTGACCATGGATTTTGTGAGTGGGTTACCCTTGACACCTTCTAAGAAGGACTCAGTTTGGGTAATTGTAGACCGACTGGCTAAAACTGCTCATTTTATACCGGTCCGCACTGATTATTCGTTACAGAAGTTGGCCAAGTTATATGTGGCTGAGATTCTAAGACTGCATGGTTTGCCAGTTTCTATCATATCTGACAGGGATCCTAAGTTCACATCTCGGTTTTGGAAGAAATTACATGAGGCTTTGGGTACACGATTGGATTTCAGTATTGCGTTTCATCCTCATACGAATGGACAATTTGAGAGAGTAATTCAGATATTGGAAGACATGTTAAGAAGTTGTGTATTGGATTTCAGGGGCACCAGGGAGGATTATTTGTCGTTGGCAGAGTTTGCATATAACAACAGCTACCAGTCCAGTATTTGAATGGCACTGTACGAAGCCTTATATAGTCGTAGGAGTCGTACTCCTACTTGTTGGACTGAACTAGGTGAGCAACGAATTCTGGGGCCGGAGCTAGTTGCTGATACAGAAGATAAGGTAAAGTTGATTAGATGTCAATTGAAAGAAGCGTTTGATAGGCAGAAGTCCTATGCAGACATGAAACGTAAAGAGATCGAATACTCTGTGGGGGATTATGCCTTTCTTAAGGTATCACCGTGGAAGAAAATTATGAGGTTTGGACGAAAGGGAAAGCTGAGCCCTAGATTTATCGGGCCTTATTGGATACTTAGGAGTGTAGGATCGGTTGCATATCAACTTGAGCTGCCTCTGAAGTTGGAAAGAATTCATGACATGTTTCACGTTTCCATGCTTAGGAGGTACTGTTCTGATCCCTCACACGTTGTGCCGGTTGAGGAAATTGAAGTTAAGCCTAATCTAACCATCGAGGAAGAACCTGTGCAAATATTAGAGCGTAACGTTAAAGTATTAAGAAAGAAGTCTGTTCCACTGGTCAAAGTGCTGTGGCGTAATCACGGTACGGAAGAAGCCACTTGGGAGCCACAGGAGACGATACGGCATCAATACCCTTATTTACTTTGACCAGGAAAATTTCGACGCCAAAATTTCTTTAAGGGGGTATAATTGTAACGCCCCAAAATTTTGGGGTCTGTAATTTTGCTTAGCTTAGCACAAATTCCAGGTTTGCTTGAATGATTAGTTGATTTAGGTGTGTTTGGGGGTGTCTGAGTAGTCCTAGGTTCAAGCTTCGGCTTTTGCAGCACTTTTGTTTTGCCCTTAAAAGAACCTGAGCACTGGTACTTAGGCTTTATAAATAATGGTGTCAGATAGTTAGCACAAAAAGCTTTGTATCTTGGTGGCATGTGGCGTGGTTTGGCAGTTGGAGGACAGGGGTTTGAATCCCATGGTAGGCAATGAATGTTAATTTTGCTGCTTGGGACGGCAGGAGTTTGTAGTGAATTCGAACTCTGCTGGTGGAAGTTTGAACTAGTCTTGGTTTGTTGGGAGGGGATTAAGGAGAGATAAGGGGAGTGATTTGTGGAGATTTTCTAGGAGTTGGAGGGGAGGAGTGTTGTAGCCGAAGTAGGCATCTTGCTTGTGCAAATTTAGCTAAGGGAAAAGCACTCTGGCATTTTCGGCATTTTGGTTTTTTTTTAGGAGAAGCAGAAATCTCTTTTTGTTCCATCCTCGAGATTTTGTTCATCTTTTGGTTCTTTTGGTCCATTTCGGGGTACCTTTCTTCTCTTGTGCCAAATTCATTCTCTTCTTTTCTTGTTTTGTTACATTTCATTTTGGCCAAATAACTCCACTCTTTCTCTCACCTATTTGGTTAGTTGAGTCGAACATCTTCTTGAATTGTATTCTTTCTCTACTCGTTATCAAGTGCGTCTTCTGTCTTGGGGTACTAGTCGAAACTCCCTTGGTTCTTCTCCCTCTCAACTTAGTTGGGTGGTTCATTGGGCTAGCCGAATATTCTTCTGTCTAACCGAAGCTCTCCCTAGTGAATTAAGGTAAGTCTCATCTTAGGTCGCTGAATCCCTAGCACTAGCAGAACTTTGCTATCGTTCTCAGCTATGGCTATGCCACTTCTCCTTCTTCTGTCATATTATGTTAGACTCCTTTCTTTAGTCCCTTTCTTTTATCGATTTTCGCTAGGGGTGTGTTCTTGGCATTGCGCTAGATAGTGGTGGTTGTTGGGTTCAGGCCGAATACTGCTACCCTCCTCTTCTAGTCTTTGTTTCGGTAAGAGGCTTATGTGGTTAAGTGGTTTATATTAAGGTTGTGTAACAAGTGAACTTTAATGCAGCGTGTTGCCATCAGGGGGGTGATTGGAGGTTAAAGAGATTTGAAACCTACTTGGGATATCAAGGTAAACGTTACGCATTGTTGAGATTTATGGGCACATAGTTGGGTGGCTAACTCAAATGTTTGAGAACTGAGAAGGGATCATTATCTTGGTTTTAGGTTGAGTGCGCGGAGTTTGACGTGTTTCTCTCCAAAAAGGTGTGTAACTGTACACCATTCCTGTTACTGATCAAAAGCCGAAAGGTGTGCATTCACACTCCTGCTTTACTGCAGTTCGGCTAAAACTGAAAAGCTAAAACATTGGATTTACGATCTCGCGAGCGTACGAACGATCACGAGGTGAATCGAGCCACAAACTTTGGGCGATAGACCATTGAGGCCACCGCGAGCGCTCTCGTGGGCTCGGGCCGTCATGGGCCACTTGGGCGTAATAATGGGCCTTAGGCCCATTTACGCTGTTTTAGTCACACGGGTTGTCTGAGCCATTCGTGACGACTGTAGACCTTCTGAAGGGTCATTATCGGTGCTGAGTTCCTAAAATGAATTAAATGACCGAAATACCCTTGAAGGGTAAAAATTACTGTTTTACCCCTATTTGACGAAATGACCTTTATAATGCTAGCAGTAGGTTATTTAATGTGTGAATGACATTTGCATGACTGGCTATGAGAATGAAATACTGGATACACATATTATTTATGACATGACATCTACATAGGATGGGTTATGATATAGAGGAAGTACTGTACTGGTGACTATGTCACATATGCTATTACTGGTGGCTTGCCACACTTACTATTACTGGCAGCTACATTGCATTATTGATATTACTGGCAGCTTTGCTTCAATTTTAGCGTGCTGGTTGGGTGGGTCGATTGATATCCCCACAGGTGTACTGGTTCGTACGGGTAGTGTGTTGGATGGTTATGGGATGGGTTGCATCTTACACTGTATGATACTGTATGGGGCTTAGGCTCACTCTACTACTGAATAGGGCTTGGACCAGACTGTACGGATACTGAATAGGGCTTGGCCCAGACTGTACTGATACTGTTTTATTCACTGTTTGATTCTTATTGGGATTACACACTGAGTTTTCGTAAACTCACCCTGTTTCTAACTGTGCAGGTAATCCCTAAGCTTTGATGGTTTGGAGCTGCGAGGGACTCGGTGGTGGCCACACTGCTGTTTCAGTTTCTTTTAATTGCAATTAGATTTCATTTTGGGTTTTAATTTATGTAATAAGGCTGTTGGTGGGTTTTAAGTTTTAATTTGGATTTTTATTTCTTACACTAAACTGCTAGTCTAGGAAAACACGAGTTTTTCAAATGGCATGATTTTCTAAAGAACACGAGCTTCCAACAACAAAGTCTTTGAAATGCTTCTGCGGTTTTAAACGATGTAATATACCAAAGGCAAACTAACCAATAATCGTTTTGACGAGAATTTTAGTTAAATAATAATAAAAGGTTTTAGATTCAGTAATGGATTTTTACCGGAAAGATCAAATTTTGAAAAACCATGTGATGCGACGCACCAGATTCTGCCATAACGTCTAGGCCGGGTTTGGGGTGTTACATACTTGAATAACATAAGATAAGTCATTAAACATGAATAACCTCACTTGAAATCATCAATTCCATGAACATAGTGATACTTTCATTTAACATCTCCTTTTCATTCCTTTTCATAGTTTTCATAATATAAGTCATTTGAATACTTATCGTTCTTTCCCATTTCATGCCCATTGAACCACTTAGAATAACATCAGATACGCGAGAAATCTCACAAAAAGTATGCTAAACATATAGTCGTAGCTCGTACGAGCTGTAAAATGGGCTTGCAAACACAAGCTGACAGTTGGAATGTAAGCTACACGATGCTGCTCACACAAGTTGATAAGGATCCACAACTAATGTCGGACCTCATGTAACAGCCTGTTTTTTAGTGGTGTCGAAAACAGTGGTTTCAGGACCACAAATTTGACAAATAAGTTTGTAAATATTATTTTTTACGAGTCCAATATGGTTTTAAAAAGGTTTTTGACATGGTAATTTATGTTATATGATTAATTAAGTTCAAGTGGCAAGACCCTAAAGTCAAGTGGTTTTAAAAAACGAGATATCGAGACCTCATTTCTATAAAATGAGATGTAAATATTTTTATAAATATTTATAGAGTGTTATTAAGGTTGTATTAAAGTTTTGTTAAGAAATTTTAATGTTTTGATAGTTAATTAAGCAAAAAGGACTAAATTGTAAAAGTTAAAAAAATCAATCGCTATTAGTTTAAAGATGTTAAATTGACTAAATAATTATAATTGGATGGCCTTACCACTTTAAAAAGTCAAGGCTTGGTTTATAGAAATGAGTTCCCGATACCTCATTTTCTAAAACCACTTGACTTTACGATCTTACCACTTGAACTGAATTAATCATTCATATAATAGAAATTATCATATCTAAAATCTTTTTAAAATCATATTTGACTCATAAATATTAAATAATAATATTTACAAAATTACTTTTCGAATTTATGGCCCCTAAACCACTGTTTCCAACACCACTGAGAAACGGGTTGTTACAAGTTTCGTCTGTTTCTCACCTTTGTACCAATTTGCATACAATTCAAAATATATTTGATAAACATGAATTATTCATTTCCAACATAAACATCACAGTTATGTAGAAACGTATATCATATGAACGTACCAGGTACAAATAACAATAGCAGAAGTGTCAGGGACTAGTCTGCAATTTTTCATTTTCCTCGAATATCTACTGGTTGATTCAAATCTTGATTTATAAGGGAATTCAATTTAAATTATTAGTGCCAATTACACTAAATCATCATATTAGTTGTTTATGTCAAATTAATTTTATTTTTCACAATTTTCCTAAAGTTTCAAATTTAATTCAATTTAATCCATAAAACTAAAAATATCATCTCTTTCACATTTAAGCTCCATTTTCAAGTTCATCCTTCTTTAACCCTAATGAAATAGTAATTAGAAAAATCTCATATCAAATCCACAATATTTTCATTTTAACCCCTAAACTTGAAACTAGCCAAATTCACTTTACAAATTAGTCCTTAATCATTTCTAAGCTTACAACCAAACCATTTAACTTAAAAAAAACTTCAAATTCATCAATGGCAACATTTCAAAACTTTGACAATTTTACAAAATAGTCCATGGGCTAGCTAAACAATCTCAAAAAACATAAAATTTACTAAAAACAGGCCTCAAAAGTACTTATATGCAAGGTTGAGAGCTTGGCCTAAATTTTTTAAGTTCAACAACGGAGTTTTCAGTTTTGAAAAAAAAGAATAATGATGATGATGATGATGTTTTCTTATTTTTTTATCATATATTATTATTTAAAATTAAAAATAGATGAATTTACCTAAAAAGACCCATTTCCAAGTATATTTATGGAAATGGTCGATTTCAGCATTATTTACCGGAAAGGGCCGGTTTTGGCAAAACCCATCCATGTAGGAGCATTTAAGGGGTAAATTTCCAGTAAATTGCACCTCTAGGGGAGCGTTTTTGCCATGTCAACACAACGCACTAACGTGGACACACTTTGCTGACGTGGCAAAAATGCTCCACTAGGGGTGCGTTTTGCTCCGTGTTTTTTATAGGTTAGGGATTTTTGCATGTTTAGTCCCTAGAGTTTTTTAGGGTTTTTAGGTTTTGGGTTTTGCTAAAATAATTTAGGTTTAAGGTTTATGTTTTTGTTAAAATAAGTTAAGGTTTAGGGTTTTAGTGGATTTTAAAAATAAATTAGGATTTAGTGTTATTTTGTAAAAATTAATTAAATTAGGGTTTATGGTTTTAAATAAATTAAGTAAATTAGTGTTTAAGGGTTTTAAATAAATTAATTAAATTAGGATTTAGGGTTTAAGGTTAAACTTAATTAAATTAGGGTTTAGTTTTTTTTTTAAAATAAAATTGTGTTTAGTTTTTTTAACAAAATTGACTATTTTTATCCTGAAAAAATAATTTTGAGAAGACGTTTCTAAACAAATAGTGTCAAAAATGTTTCAAGCAAGACGCATTGTATGCAAAATTACTGAAAAAAGCTCCCATGTGGATGCTCTTTTTCTAGAGCAGTTCCTGAAAAAATAATTTTGAGAAGATATTTCTGAGCAAATAGTGTCAAAAACGCTTCAAGCAGGATGCAATGTCAGCAAAATTTCTAAAAAAAGCTCTCACATGGATGCTCTTTTTCTAAAGTAGTTCATGTTTGGCCTTAGCATATAAATGAGGCAAATTTCATTCTCAGGTTGCATAGGTTACAGCAAGAAAAATTAGAGAGGCTAAGCAAAATAGAAATTGAAGATGAGTGAACATAATAGTGTTGTTATTTACTATGATGGTGAGGTCCGTGACACTGAGAACGGCATTGTTTTTTTATCAGAGAACACAACGCGAATGGTTTTTAACCACAGCATAGATTTTATAGACTATTGTAATGGAATGACGCCAAGTAGGGTTTCTTCTATTAAGTATCAATTTTGTGCTTCGATTAATCCCGTGACGTATAACTCATTTGATATCAAAGGTGGTCGTAGCTTTGAGGCGATAGTGCAGACTCATCTTGCTAGTGGATCACCCTATCTTGAGTTATATGTTCAATTTTCATCGCCAAATGAAACATTTGTGACTTCAACATCAACTGTTGTTTGAGAGGAATACAAGACCCCTGCCGAACATTCATTAGTGAGAGACAAAACACAGAAGCACACATGATTGGTGGCAGTATGGAAAACACAATTCCTGCATGAAACTTGATTAGTGGATGTGATACGTGATATTCGTGATAGGTTTTAAATATTTATAATGAATTGTTCTTGAAACTAACTATTATCACGATGAAGGCAAGTGTACCTATCGAACAGTAGTATAGCTTTAGCAAGATCGGATTATCGAACCCAAAGGAACTAAAAGTACTAATATCAACTTTGTTTTTATTATCTAGCCTAAAAAATAAAAGGGTTTTGTTTATCTAACTAATTAACTAAACTAAGAAATCATAGAAAAGAAAATTGGGGAAAATACTTTTCGGAAAACTCGATTGATTAAGACAATACCTAAGGAAAAATCCACCTAGACTTCACTTGTTATTTGACTCTGAATCTGACGATTTATTCATTCAACTTGTTACATAGAGATCCCTAAGTTATATTATTATCTCTCTCGAGACTAACAACGTCTAACCCTAGATTGAATAATTGAAATCTCTTTCTAATTAACACCCTAGGTTTGCATTAACTCGATCTATGGATCCCCTTATTAGGTTTCACCCTAATCCTATCTCTAGGCGAGCAATCAACTCTGCTTAATTATGACAAATTTACTATTACACAGGGTCTATTCCTCCTCTAAATAAGAGCTTAACTTGAATCAATGTCTTGGAATATCAAAGTAAGAATTAAGAACACATAAGTAAGAACAAGTCAAATATTTATCATACAATTCAGATAATAATAACAAGTTCCATCTTAGGTTTCATTCCCCTTAGGTATTTAGGGGTTTTAGTTCATACTAATGAAAGAAAACATCTCAGAAGAATAAAAATAACAAAACATAAGAAAACCCAAAACTCCTGAGGGAATTTGAAGGGAGATTTTCAGTCTTGATGGTGAATTCAGCTTTTGAGATGGATCGATCAGCTTTCCTTGAGCAATTCCTTGCTTCCTCCTGTGCCTCCCCCTGTCTAAGTGACTCCTCAGGTGTTTTTATAGGCTTTAGAATGCCTAAGAGCCTTCAAAATTGGCCTTTTTCGAATTGGACTAAACTTGGGCTCGGCAGGGACACGCTCGTGTGCGATTGCTTAATGCCGTGGTCAAGGCTGTTAAATGGGCACGGGCATGTGATCTACCTGTGTAAATCATGCTTTGACCTTGCCAAAGGCACACGGCCATGTGATCTGCCCGTGTGAGGAAGCCCAGGCCGTGTTGATTTCGTACGTTGGCCCATTTTCTTCGCTTTTGGCCCATTTCTCATTCCTTTCACTCTTCTATGCTCACCTAAGTATAAAACATGAAATTAAGGCTTTAGGAGCATCGAAATCACCAATTTTAAGGAAAAATAATCCATAAAATGTGCTAAGAATGGGATAGAAATATGTATAAATTATGGTTTATCAAATACCCCCACACTTAAGCATTTGCTTGTCCTCAAGCAAAATCCTCAACTCATAATCAAAATAAATTCTTCTCAACTTATAATTTCTACCGATAATATCTCAAAATAATCCATAGGTAATCATACATTGAATATTCAACTGAAAGAACATCAAAGTTTCAAACATTCCAAGTTAAGCATTTTATTATGAAAACATAGGTGTCTCCCCTCATCTAAGTAATTACCTTTGATTCAAAATATTACAGAGTTTTACATCCTCACTAAAGATTCACTCAAATCACTTGAGGTGTTTTAGGACAATAAATGAAGCACTCAATAGTCAATAGTGAAAAGTCATTACCATAGGCTTGCATGAAAATCAAATCTCTACCACTATAAATTAAGATGAAACATCAATCAAAAAGTCTTTAGAGGGTTGTAACGTGGCTTTGGTTAGAGGGTGTGGTCACAAAATGAAAGAAAGAGCTAGAATCAAGATTGAATTGAAAAATTGCCTAACTAGAAAAAAGACTAGTCATCAATTGTGTACAATAGAGCTTTTTCTCAGAATATGGAATTTAACTTCTTTAGCTCAGAACATACTACTAATATGTACATTATTTTTTTAAGACAAGTTAATTACAAATGAATACTAGAACTACTCAAATCTCGACAAAAACAGGGATCAAATTAATTTAGGGGATTTCAACAATAATGAGTTATAGGTTATTATTAAGGGTAAATTAATGAATGAGTTGTTAGGCTCAAGGGGGTTCACTAAGGGTTAATTGCGAAGGTAGGCTTTTATAGAGTGAGTGGGTTAAACCTAAGCGCCTTTGTCATTTTGACATATCAAATCAAATGGTGTGGTCTTGACATGCATAATCAAACAAGTTCTAGAATAACAATTCAATACTAACGCACTCATAATGAAAGTGAGCATGAAAGAAATAATAGATGCTCTAAAGGCTCAAGATCTCACAAAAATTATGGCTTTTTGATGTTTAAACTTGTGAATTCCAACTCAAGGTAATACATAAACTTGGGGAAACAACCTAAAAGTTTTTAATTCTTCAAAAATCAACTTATCATGCTTGATTCCCTAATGTCTTAAAGTTTAAAGAATCAATGCATAAATGCCTATATTTTAATTCAAGATATATCAATAAACATTATAGACTAATTGGAATTCATTCTAATAATGATATGAGAAGATCGCATGAGAATAAAACAAAATTTCAGGGATTTTTCTGATATAAAAGACCCCCCACACTTTAGGTGTACATTGCCCTCAATGTACAAAGGTAGATATATTGAAAAAGATAGATTTATAATCATAAGATAGGGAGAGAAGTGAAACTTCCTGAATGATGAATGAATTCCTTAAACTGGAGTTTTGGAGAATAATTGGGGTGAGAGTGGAGGAGGATACTTCGGTGGAGGTAGAGGTTCATTAGTCCATAAGTCCTGCGCTAAAAGAATATTATATCTAGTGGTAGCTATGGTCGTGGTCGAGTAGGACATGGCAGTCATGGAGAACCTTTCCCGTTGGAGTTTTTAGTTCCTATGTGAGGATGAGCTTTGGAGCTCTTTCTGACTGTGATAAAATCAGGAACTCTTTAAGAGATATACTGAAGCATAATTACTCGTAATGAAATAGTCGAAGAATAAAAATTGGAAAAACTCAGGATAAAATAGTATTAAAAGGAAATAAAAAATAATTTCAAAATATAGAGATAAAAATAAAAATAAAATAAATAATAGGTGTTTATAGAGAAATTGAGGCACACGGCAATGGGGCACGCCCGTGTGCTCTAATCTCAGCCCGTGCGTTTCGTAGTTTTCAAAATTAGGCCCATTGGTGTACATGGCCATGTTGCACGGCCGTGTCATCTCAGTTCGCTTCTCCCACGCCCTTGTATGCAAGCGCATGCCCGTGTTAAATTGATAAGTTTACCCACTACTTCAAAACACGGGCGTGTTGCAGGCCCGTGTTATTTTGGAAGTTTCACACACGGCCATGTCGCACGGCTGTGGCTACTTATCGCATCCCGTGTTGGGGAAGAAATTTCTACCCTGTTTTCACATGGCCATATCGCACGGCCATGTTGCATCCCGTGGTATGTGCACAGCCTACGGCACGTCCGTGTGCCTGGTCGTGTGTGCTTTAGAAAGCTTGTGTTCCATGAGTCGGTTAGTATGTTAGATGTTAAAACTAAAATTTAAAGAAATTAAAATATTGTTAGTGCTCGGGTTGCCTCCCGATAAGCGCTTATTTATAGTCTAAGCTCAATTTACCTCTCTGGTGTGTGATCATGGTGGATCGTGGAGTTTACACTTCCCATCCCTGCTATAAATTTTATCAACATAACATTTAAGACAAGTACTATTTACCTTGAAGGTGCAGAGTTTGGGGTGATTTACCTCGACCGTACCGTATGGAAAAATGCTAGTTACCGTAAGAGAGGTTTCTTCGTTCGGTTCAGAAGTGACTATTTGAGGATCTGCTGCATCTAGTAGTACTTTGTCTCCAACTTGAAGTTGATTTGGTGAGGCATTGAGCTTGTTCTGGCGTAGTTTTGGTTCATCGTGTTTTCTCGGTTTAAATGTCAGCCATTCAACTAACTACTCCATTCGTAACCTTCGTTCTTCATGGGTAGATTCTTTGTTGTGGATTGACCATGGCTGATGTGTGTCCTTCAAACTTATTTCCTGCAAAATAGGTTGCACTGTATGATCAGTCTTAGCAGAACAATTTGTACAATCACCTTCAATTTTCGATGTGATGTTCGGGTTGTGAGCTTAAAGGTTAAGTGTTTCGTCTCCTACACGAAGTGTCAGTTCACATGTGCTAACGTCAATAATTGTTCTAGCAATTGCTAAAAAGAGTCTTCCCAAAATTAAAGGAACATTACTGTCATCTTCTATGTCTAAAACAACAAAATCAACTGGGGATATAAATTTGTCAATTTTAACGAGTACGTCTTCAATAATACCCCTAGGAAATCTGACAGTTTTATCTGTTAATTGAATGCTCATCCTAGTTTGTTTGGGTTTTCTTAGACCTAGTTGCTTAAACAATTTGTAAGGCATAACATTGATACTAGCCCCTAGAACAGTCAACGCATTATTAACATCTAAACTACCAATTAAACAAGGAATTGTAAAACTCCCTAGATCTTTTAGTTTGTTGGGTAGCTTATTCTGAAGAATGGCTGAGCAAACCACGTTCAGCTCTACATGCGACCTTTCATCTAACTTTCGTTTATTTGCTAGAAGCTCCTTTAAAAATTTGACTGTGTTCGGCATCTGCGAAGTGCTTTAATAAACGGTAGGTTAATATGTAGTTTCTTTAAATGTTTAAGGTACTTACCAAATTTTTCGTCTAAGCGATCTTTCCTTATCGCATTGGGGTATGGCACACGAGGTTTATATTCTGTACTTACCAATTTTTGTTCTTTTGGACTACCTCATTCTTACATTCACTTACCACCAGTTCTGGCCTTGGTTTTTCCACTAACCCTTCCTTATCTTGAATGGAAATTGCGTTGAGTTGCTCCCTTGGGTTAGATTCAGTGTTGCTTGGTAGGCTACCTTATGGTCGTTCAGAAATCAACTTGGCGAGCTATCCAATCTGAGTTTCGAGCCCCTATATTGATGCTTGTTGATTTTTGAGTGCCGTCTCGGTATTCTAAAAATGAGTCTCTGACACCAAGATGAATTTAGTTAGCATCTCCTCAAGGTTCGATTTTTTCTCCTACTGGTATGGTGGTTGCTGAAAGCCTGGAGGGGGTGGTGGTTTTTGATTTCCTTGGCCTCCCCATGAAAAATTTGGGTGATTCCTCCAACCTGCATTGTAAGTATTGCTACAAGGATTATTTTGAGATCGAGGATTATTATCCATGTAATCTAACTACTCGTTCTCCATGTTGTGGCCATAAGGTGGATATTCTGAATTGCTCGATCCACCTCCATTTGCTTCGCACTGCATTACTTGGTAAACCTATGAAGAACCGAGAAAACCATCAATTTTCTTATTCAAGAGTTCTACCTGATTAGAGAACATGGTGACCAAACCGACATTATAAACACCGGCTATTTTCGTTGGCTTTGTCCTCATGACTTGCCACTGATAGTTATTCAGTGACATCTCCTCTATAAATTCATAGGCATCTTTAGGTGTTTTATTATTGATGGTTCCACTAGCAGCTGGGTCAACCATTTGTCGAGTCGAAGGATTCAGGCCATTATGAAAAGTTTGAACCTGTAGCCAGAGTGGTAACCCATGGAGAGGGCATCTTTGCAAAAGGTCCTTATATCTCTCCCATGCATCGTAAAGTGTTTCTAAATCCATCTGTACAAAAGAAGAGATATCATTACGTAATTTAGCCATTTTAGCCGGCGAAAAGTATTTTAATAAAAACTTTTCGGTCATTTGTTCCCAAGTAGTGATTGACCCCCATGGTAACGAATTCAACCGCTGTTTAGCTTTATTCCTTAATGAAAAGGGAAACAACCGAAGGTGGATGGCGTCATCAGAAACGCCATTAATTTTAAAGGTATCGCAAAATTCTAGGAAATTTGCCAAGTGAGCATTGGGATCCTCGTCTTGCAAACCATCAAACTGAACAAATTGTTGTATCATTTGAATTGTGTTAGGTTTCAATTCAAAATTATTTGCAGCAATAGCAGGTCTAACTATACTTGACTCAATTCTTGTTAAATTAGGTTTAGCATAATCATACATAGTGCGTGGAGCAGGATTCTGATTTACTGGATTAACAGCAATCGCAGGAGGTATCAGGTTTTCCTGATTTTCAGCCATCTCCTTGGTTGTGGTTTGAATATCATCCTCTTGCTCGTTCTCTATGTATCTTAAGCTTTGCCTTATTTCTCTTTGGTTTTTGCGAACTGTGCAATCGATCTCACTGTCAAAAAGTAGTAGTCCTGACGGGTTTCTTCTGGTCATAAACTAGAAAAACCTGTCAGAAGAAAATAAATGAAGAATTAGGAAAGAATGTAAAAATTTAAATTGCAATAAAAGTAAAATGGCAAAAGTAATAAAAATTGAGTGTTCCTAATATCTTAATTCCCCGGCAACGGCGCCAAAAACTTGATACGTTATATTCGTGACAGGTTTTAAATATTTATAATGAATCGTTCTTGAAACTAACTATTATCACGATGAAGGCAAGTGTACCTATCGAACAGTAGTATAGCTTTAGCAAGACCGAATTATTGAACCCAAAGGAACTAAAAGTACTAGTATCAACTTTCTTTTTATTATCTAGCCTAAAAAATAAAAGGGTTTTGTTTTCTAACTAATTAACTAAACTAAGAAATCACAAAAAAGAAAATTGGGAAAAATACTTTTTGGAAAACTCGATTGATTAAGACAATACCTAAGGAAAAATCCACCTAGACTTCACTTGTTATTTGACTCTGAATCTGACGATTTATTCATTCAACTTGCTCCGTAGAGATCCCTAAGTTATATTATTATCTCTCTCGAGACTAATAACATCTAACCCTAGATTGAATAATTGAAATATCTTTCTAATTAACGCCCTTGTGTTGTATTAACTCGACCTATGGATCCCTTTATTAGGTTTCACCCTAATCCGGCAAAATCTTGTCACCCTATCTCTAGGCATGCAATCAACTCCACTTAATTATGACAAATTTACTCTTAGACAGTGCCTATTCCTCCTCTGAATAAGAGCTTAACTTGAATCAATATCCTAGAATATCAAAGCAAGAATTAAGAACACATAATTAAGAACAAGTCAAATATTTATCATACAATTCAGATAATAATAACAAGATCCGTCTTAGGTTTCATTCCCCTTAGGTGTTTAGGGGTTTTAGTTCATACTAATGAAAGAAAACATCTCAAAAGAATAAAAATAACAAAACATAAGAAAACCCAAAACTCCTGAAGGAATTTGAAGGGAGATCTTCAGTCTTGATGGTGAATCCGACTTCTGACATGGATCATTCGGCTTTCCTTGAGCAATTTCTTGCTTCCTCCTGTGCCTCCCCCTATCTAAGTGCCTCCTCAGGTGTTTTTATAGGCTTTGGAATGCCTAAGAGCCCTCAAAATTGGCCTTTTCCGAATTGGACTAAACTTGGGCTCGGCAAGACACGCCCGTGTATGATTGCTTAAGGTCATGGTCAAGGCTGTTAAATGGGCACGGGCATGTGATCTACCCGTGTAAATCGTGCTTTGACCTTACCAAAGGGACACGTCCGTGTGGTCTGCCCGTGTGAGGAAGTCCAACCGTGTTGATTTCGTACGTTAGCCCATTTTCTCTGTTTTTGGCCCGTTTGTCGTTCCTTTCACTCTCCTATGCTCACCTAAGTATAAAACATGAAATCAAGGCTTTAGGAGCATCGAATTCACCAATTTTGAGGAAAAATTATCCATAAAATATGCTAAGCATCGGATAGAAATATGTATAAATTATGGTTTATCAGGATAGGACATGCACATTGGTGGGTCGATTTCGATACTGAAAATACATATTGGGGAATGACATCAACTTCTAGTGGTTGGCAATCCACATCTGATTGGGGACGTTATGAAACATCCACAAGAAGGGATGACATACTCCCTATGATGTCCACTGGCAAGGGGACCTCGTATGTTGCAGATGATGATGGGTTGGATGATAAGTCCGATGTGGATCCACCTTTAGAGCCTAGGCCCAATGGTGTAGAAGTTGCATTATTTTCTGAACCGGAGCCTGTTGCATCCGAACTTGAAGACGTTAAGAGGGTTCAGATGAAGAAGAAGGAAATCCACGATTCAGGGCGTACTCGCCTCTAGCCCACATGCATAATGTCGATATATCGACAGATGATGCATTGGAGTTTCCAGATTTACCACATAGAACACGTGGCTGTACAGGTTCGTCATCGAATTTGGGTGAATTAGAAGTTGGTAAGGAGTTGTCCAGTAAGGATAGTTTTCTTAGTGCTTTGAAACAACATAGCATGAATCAGGGGGTTAACAACAACGTGGTTAAATCCAAATCTGAGTAGTGCGAGGCCAAGTATGCAGTGCAAGACAGTACATGTTCATGGAAAATCATGGCTTCTTTTAGAAAAAAGATAGGCTTGTGGGAGATAAAAAAGTACAAAAGTCCACATATCTGTGTTGCCGATACAGTATCACTAGGTGTTTAGGGTTTTTAAATAATAATGTTATTACTTAGTGTTGTATTATTTAACATACTTCGCTGACAAGTGTTTCACAAGATCATCCCAAGATGGATTCAGGTATGATAGCTAGCTTGATACTACCGATGTTGAAGGCAAATCCTGAGACTTCTGTATCATGCATAATTGCCAGTATTCGTAGCTAGTTGAGGTACACACCCTTTTACTGCAAGGCTTGGATAGCTAAGTAGAAGGCGTTGGAAAAGATACGTAGTGAGTGGGATACTTCATATAATGAAGTTTGGCAGTGGTGTCAGGTACTGGAGAGGTACGTCCCAAGTTACATATCAGACCTTGAAATGGTCCCTGCGTACTACAACGACCAATTGCTCCGTGGATGTCAAGTGTTCAAGTGTTTGTTCTGGAGCTTTAAGCAATGTCAGGACGCATTTGTGTACTGAAAGCCATTGGTACAAATTGACGGTACCTTTATGTATGGTAGATATACCCGTTGACTATTGCTAGTTGTGGCACAAGATGACAGTGGGAGAATCCTTCCAATTGCGTTTGCAATAACACCGGGGGAGTCAGCTGATGATTGGGGTTGTAACAGCCTAGTTTAGACCCTAGTAAGAACAGTGGTTTCGGGACCACGAATCCGAGTAAAATATATATATTTTTATATTATTTTCCGTGTTTAAAGTATGTGAATTGATATGTGTGAAATTTTCGTCGAAAATTTTATTGTTGTGTGCTTGGTTTAATAAAAAGGACTTAATCGCATAAATTAAAAACTTGATAGTTTAAAGAATGAGGGCCAAATTGTTAGTGGCTTTCTAAGTTGGGACTTTTATGTTGTAAATATCCCATTAATAAGTAAGTAGGACGGCATAAAATATAAGTTACATGGTTTTTCTATTATATTAGTAAAGATATATAAGTAAATTAAATATTATATAATATATGTTATATTATAATATAAACATAAAATAAACAAAGCCATATTTGAGTGTTCATATGTTCTTGGTAGCCGAAACTAAACAAAATAAAAAGAAAAGAAAGCAAGCTAGGGTTCGGTCAATATTCAAGCCCATACAAGGTTCGTTTTTGTTCAATTTTTGATAATTTTTACGTTTTTGAGATCGTTGCTTCGAGTACTACAAAGCCCATGCTTGAATTTTTTATTTTGATGAATATTTTGAGTTGTGCCATTGTTGATAGCTTGTGATTTTTGTGGTTTAATGATGAAAAATGAAAAATATGTTTTAGCTTAACATATTTTGTTTTGGAATTTTTGATAATTTTGAGTAATTAGGACTTAATTGCAAAAATAATAAATTGAGGGACTAAAATGTGAAATTAATGAAATATATGGACTCGTATAGTAATGGGTAAGATTCGGCTAAACATGGGTAATTGGAAATTTTGAGTAATTTGTGTTATTTTGAAATAGGGATTAAATTGTAAAAATGTGAAATGTTGTGGGATAAAATGCAAAATGCCAAAATTATGTGTCTTTAGATAAAATTTAATGAAATGTTGAATAAGTGAGTTAATTTTGATATTAATTAGATTGGCAAAAGTGGAATTCGGATTTGGATCGAGGGGAAAATCAAAGTGGTCGATTAGTCATCTCGTTCCGATTATCGTTGTCTGAGGTAAGTCCTTAAGTAATTAAATTTGATTTGTTGCGCGCTTAAGATTATATAATATGATATGTAATTATTTGACCTTTACAAGTTCGATTTGCAATAAGTATATTGAATTTAGGCTATAAAGCCGAATATGAAATGAATGATTTATGTATATAATGTGGCCGAATGACTATTAAGTGATGATGTGAAAGTGTGTAATATGTGTATACAATTTTATTGTACTTGTTTGTATAAAGTCGAATGTGAATTGAATGGTATATATGTGGCGACCGAATAGCTATTATGAAACAAAGTCAAAGAATGGGATATTGGTATAATAGAAGAATTGTGACTATTGTTCCTACTGGATCGAGGTTGTGTATGAAATAATTTGTGAATATGGCATATAGCCGAATGGTTATTAAAAGTGAAACTGGGATAGTGAAAAGATTTTGTGTTCCTTGTGTATGATTATTGAACCGAAAGTTAAAGGGTAGGTGTACATTTTGTGCTTATATTCAAATGAAGCAATTGAATTGCTAATGTGATATGTTATGTGAAATGTGTTAACATGTGAATAAATATGCAAGACACTGGAAATGTATCCGGGCTAAAGTCCCGCAGGCTTCGTGCTGGAAATGATCCGGGCTAAAATCCCGCAGGCTTCGTGCTGGAAATGTGTCCGGGCTAAAGACCCGCAGGCTTCGTGCTGGTGCTGGTAATATAATTTCGGGTTTTATACCTAGCAGGCCAAGTGCCGATGAATTTGATAAAAGTATACAACTACAAGATCCTACACTAAGTTGACAAATTGAAAGTGCATTACATATTAAGTTGGCCAGGTACGTATCATGTACTCGTATGCGATTTGATTTGAATTAAATTATAAATATATAAAGTGATGCATTTGTGAATAAGTGTTATGACTATAAATGTGATCGTGATATATTCGGTAAATGTGTGAAGTTATGTGAAGTGATTCTATGTTTATATTCAAATATAAACACTTGGTCCTTGTGGAAAGGTTTGTGGAAGTATATGATTTATTTTTAGGTGATTACGATCATGGAAAATTAAATATGAATATGATATTGTATTTTATTCGTTTCAATTGAACTAAAGCTGTTAGTGAAGCATTTTAATGCCTCTGTTATATGAGTTCGAACTTGAATGACATGATATACATGTTTAGATAATTTGAATGCAAGGAATGTGTGAAAGAGCAAATTTGTAATAAATCTGCTTGGGACAGCAACAGTAGTTTAATTTTGGAAAATCACCATGAATTGTGGATATTGAATTAGAAGCTGAATAAATTATGTAATTAAAGCTTAATGAGTTTAGTTTCTTATAAAAGAAACCTTGTAAGCAAAAGAATTGTAGATAATGAGATATTTGAAGTGGCGTGAGATAGAGTCAAAATGACTTTGAAATCCCCTGTTCTGTTTTTAGAAAATCATTGTAAATTGTACAATGATGATTATAAGATAAAATTTATATACTTAGACTCCTTAATTAGTCTAGTTTCAAATGAAATAAACGATAACATATTTCAAATTCTGTATAATGAGAAAATTGATTCGTAGTGAAGAGTGGTCAGAATAGTCAAACAGTGAAACAGGGGAAACTTCAATAAAAATCTGGTATTGATTGGTCAAACCAAAAATTCTGAAAATTTGATGGATGGAATATATATGAGTCTATTTTCAGGAAAAATTAACGACACTTGATTTGGAGTTTCTTAGCTCCAGTTATAAATAATTTATTGACTGTTGCTCAGGAAGACAGCTTGTAGTGAATTTGTTGCAAACATGGTTAAAACTAGTTAATGAGATGCTTTTCGAGTTCTTATGATCTTATTTGTGATTTCAATATTTGGTTTTAATTGAGTTCAGATTCAAGTGAGGTGAATTTGCTAAATATGCATTATGTTCATGGATACTTGGCCAAAATGGCAATTATCTAGGAATGATTTCTTGAAAATTTGAAGTAATCGATCTATAAGTAAATTAATTGTTTGCATTGCTTAAAACTTACTAAGCATTGAAGCTTACTCCGTGTTCTCTTTTCTACTTCTTATAGGTTTATACTTTAGCTCGAGTTGAAAGAGCCGGAGATATCATCACACTATCGAGTCATTAGGTGAGTTGAGAAGATTGTATATCATCATGGTTTAAGGCATGTATAGGATAGAGTATAGGTAGAATGATATTTCGACTTTGTATACATTATAGCCATGCGAAGATGGCTTGCTCATTTTGTTTAGGGAAGCCTTATAATTGAACTAAAGTGTTGAATTTTTTTATTATAACTTGATAGTAGTTAATTTGTTATTAGATATTCGGTTATGTTTTGATAGTGAGTCATTTTAGAAATTTTATAAGAGCTCTTATGGAAAATCAATGAGATAGGTTTGCATTGTTGATAATTTATGTCTGGTAAGTGTGACACCCCAAAATTTACTCTAGTCGGGAAGTGGTTTCAGGACCGCTAAACCGCGTCATAAAAATAATTAGCTGTCATATTTGATGCTTATTATATGTATATATGCATGTGTGAAAATTCCATGTTTGAATTTTTTTTAATTGAAGGTGAATTTTAGTAAATAGGACCTATGTGAGAAAATCTGGAAATGTGATTGGTTAAATTACAAGGACCTATTAAAGCATGTGGTGAGAATAATGGCTTTGCATGTCAAATACCCCTTCTTTTATACATAGTGGCCGGCCATGATGGAGCATATATTAGAATAGGTGGTAAGTTTCCATGAAGTGGTCATTATTTTATGTAAAGGAAAGGAAATAATAAAAAGAAATACTAAGGATAATAAAAGAAGAAACAAAAAAAAGGGGTCATTACCTTGTTCTTCTTAGCCGTACAAGAAGAAGCAAAAGGAGGGGGGGAGCAAAGGCATTCGGCCTTTTGAATGAAGAGGAGGTTAGTAAATTTTGTTAATTTTTCTTTTGAAATAATAGTTGTTTGGGTTAATCATCACGTTTTTCTTACCTAGCCATACTAAAATTTCAAATTTAGAGTGTTGGATGGAGCTTTCGGTTATGGTATGTGTGAGAAGAACTTGATTTTTCTTACCTTTAAATTTTGATGGATAAAGAAACAAAAGGTTGTTGATGAAAGAAATTAATGTGTTAAGAGATTATATGAAACTTATTCATGTTTATATATGTTATATGCATTGAAAATGGTTGATGATTTTGGAGGTGATTAGCTTGAATCGGCCATGGTATATCCATAAACACGATCTATGCTTGTTATGTTACTCATGGTTAAAACGATTCGGCTATGACTCTTGTAAAAAAAAAGTAAAAATAGACATGTGAATTTAAAAGATGGTATGAAAAAATGTGGAGTTTTGCTAGTTTAAGAGTATTCGGCCAAGTGTTCATGTGGTGGAAATTAAGTGTTAAATGGAATGAAAATGATGTTATATGGGGGTATGTATATTCGGCCATATGAGTGAATACATAGATGATGTTAAATTTGATTATGTATAATGGGACATATAGAGTACACATGGTGATATTAACCTTAATTCTTTATAATTGATCAAGTGGATGATGTTGGTTTATATGGTCGAATTTGAATTATGAATATGTACCTTGAAATAGAATGTTGCCGTATGCTTCTTTTGATATGAAACTATTAATGTTACGGGATATAAATAACTAGCAAGGTAATTAAACTAGTTGATTTATTTATTTAAGCTCGAGAACCTAAAGGAGAGGCGTCCAACAAGGGGAAATCGAAGGTCATCGAGTAGCCGACTCGGAGTTATTTTACCCAACATAAAGTAAGTCATTAAGCATATAGTTGGTATTAATTCAAATGGTCATAACGTTTATGTAATGATGCTGAATGGAATGAATAAATATATATATGCATGTACGTATGTGATGATGAAAGTGTTGAATGAAAAGAAAAGAGGTGAGATGTATTGAGTTGTTGATCTCGGCACTAAATGTGGAGTATAAACATTTATGACCATGAGATTGGCGCTACGTGTGCGGGTTTAAATTGTGCAGCACTAAGTGTGCGAATTGACTATGTAGCACTAAGTGTGCGAGTTTGACTATGTAGCACTAAGTGTGCGAGTTGACTATGTAGCACTAAGTGTGCGAGTTTGATTATGTAGCACTAAGTGTGCGAGTTGACTATATAGCACTGAGTGTGCAGACTTAATATACATCCTTGAATCATTATGGACACTATGTGTGCGACACTATTGAGTCGATCATGGACAGCGGATCGGGTAAGTGTCTTGAGTTCATGGCTAATAGGTGCTATGTCTATACTTGGTGTTGAGCTTGGTAAGTTTGAACCTATGTGACAAATATACTTGAAGTCACGTACATAAAATTTATCGTAGAATGGGTGAAAGGCCGTTTAGTTGTATGTTTGTAACGAAAATAAAATGATTTATGAAAATGCCTCGAATATCCTATTGATGAGTATGTGGATTGTGAATGCATAAATAGGTAAGAAATTGAAACGATAGGTTGGAGGAACTACGGTATGGTTCGGAATGGATGGAGTAATTAGCCTCGTTCCATTTTGTTTTCTCTTGTGATAATGTTATTGATGGATGGTAGTGCATAGCTTATGACTTACTGAGTTATAAACTCACTCGGTGTTTCCTTGTCACCTATTCTAGGTTTCTTGGACACATCTCTTTTGCGTGGTCGGGCCGTCATCGAAGTCATCACACCAGATAGCAAGTTTTGGTACTTCCTTCTTAGTCGGCTTAGGAGAACATTTTGGCATGTATAGGCTATTATGTTGTGTTTGAACTTGGGTATGTAAACTTTTAGCCATGCGAAAATGGCATAAATGTTCGGTTGGGTTTGGATTCATACGTTAGGTCGCAAATCTTGATAATTCGACCTTTTTATGCCATACGTCATGGTTGATTATTTTGGTGTTAAAATTCATGATATGGCAATAGTGTAGTAGGGGAAAGTTTGACAATGATTAGCCTTTGGCATGGTTAGTCATGATCATAATTTGTGATACGCATGATGAAGTATTAGTTAGATCAAGGAGTAAACACGAAGTGGGCATAGTTGCTTTCGTAACAGATGCTGGCAGCAGCAGTGACATGAGATTGAAAAATCACTAAAAATAGTAGGAATGGAATTGATTGATGAATAAATTATTTAATCGAAGCTCGATGAGTCTACTTTCATATAGAAGTAACGAAAGGATCATATGGACAGTATGTTAAGAGATAATCAGGTTCTCGTGGGACAGGGCCAGGACGGTTTCTGGATTCCCTGCTCCGACTTTGGAAATTCATTATAAATTAACCAGAGATAATTAGGAGTCATGCTATATATGTATAGATTCCTCTCTGAGTCTAGTTTCTAAAGAAACAAACGGTATCAGCATTGAAGTTCTGTACAGGGAGATATCCAGGTCGTAACTCGCAAAGGTCAGTGTAGTCGACCCCAGTAACTTGGGAGAATTTGACTAATAAACTGTACTAATTGGCCCAACCAAAGATTCCAGAAAAAAACATGTAGATGGGAATATGAGTCTAGTTTCAGGGAAAAATCACGAAACTGATTTTCGAGTTGTGAAACTCAAGATATGATTTTTAAAGCGACAAGTACGCAGATTAGGCAGTGTCTGGAAAATATCTTTATAAGGGGTTATAGTCTGTTAACACCTCGTGTTCGACCCCGGTGTCGGTCTCGGGTTCGGGGTGTTACAGTAAGTATCTTTGAACTTATAGAAATTTTGTTCAGTCAAGTAATACCTCATAACCTTATTCGGCAACGGATACGGGTTAAGAGTGTTACATGGGTTTTTTTCTTTCTAGGTTAAGGAGGCATGTATGCTCTCAACCTGATATATGCGTTATATCAGATGGGGGCATTGGAATACTAGCTACAATTGAGCGACAGGGAAGCCTATGGGATCGCACACACCATTGGTATTGTCTAAGGCACAATGCGTCCAACTACTACGGGCAATATCGGTCTACAACTGAACGACGGCAAGTGACCAACATGGGTATTTAATCTCTATTAATATACTTTCATTTGTAATATTCAATTTATTCTGAATGGAATATTGGAGGTACGAGATCAATAAGGATCGTTTTCATGAGATGTTGAGGATTTTGTGTTCAGTTAATGATCAAGCCGCAGACTACCTCTATAACATACCTTTCGAACAGTGGATACAAGCATATGACAACGGCCTACGATATGGTCATATGATAACAAATCTGGCTGAATGCATAAATTCTATTCTAAAAGGAACGCATCATTTGCCGATAACCTTGGTTGTGGGAGAGACATATTTTCGTTTGGCGGCACTATTCCAAAGTGAGCAGCGAGTTATAAAGGCCAAATGTAGGGATGCCATGTATGGTTCTAGAAGGTATTGCAAGAAATTAATAAGGCGAAAACACGGGCCAACACAATGCACACAGTGTGTCACAATCGTGACAAACTATAGTTTCGTGTGACGGAGTTTGATAGACCAAGCCAATGTATTACTGGTGGGAAATATCGTGTACACCTGATAAATAGGACTTGCAACTGTGGGTTGTTTGACACACTTCATTATCCATGCACTCATGCAATTGCAGCTTGTCAAAATCTCTATTTGGATCCCATGAGATATGTCGACGAAGTGTACAAAATAAAATACATGTACAATGTGTGGAGACACGTATTCCCACCGGTCCCAGATGAACATAAGTGGTCGTCTATATCGCTTGCTCTGTTTAAGTTGTTACCTGATAGAGAATTGCGTTGCAAACTAAAAGGTTGAACTTGCTCGAGTAAAATACGTAATAATATGGATATCTGAGAAAGAACGAACCAATAGAAGTTGTGTCGATGGTGTAGGAACCCAAGTCATACAATTCGATCATTCCAAAGTAAAATAATTGATAATTGCTGTAATGAAACTATGTTGCATTATTTCTATTCCGCCTTATTCAAAAGAACTTCTATTTTATTAAAAATATAAAATTAATTTAATATTAAAATATAAAAAAATAACTTTTATTTTATTAAATAAAACAATATAGAAACAGTTTGTACAAATATATTTAAAAAAATCAATGTATATGCCGGTCAGAATCAGTGCCACATGGGGTTGGTCGACGACTATGCGCTGGATTCCTCCTTGGTTGCGCTTCCGGTAGAGGTTGTGGTTGCTCCAGCGGGGGTTGTAGTCTCCGGTTGTGGGTGTTGGGAGGATGACTTACCTTGGTAGAATAAAGAATGTGGAGGTGTTTGCATCACCCACGACGGAGGTGTTTGAACCCCATAAGGCGATAGGGATTGGTAATGAGATGAGCTCATCGGTTGAGTCAGAGTCATCGGGAAAGGAGATGCACCGGGCCATGCATTGCAACCTGGCATAGGACTGGGAAAAGGAACATATAAGGGTTAGGATACATATAAGGGCTAGGATACGCACCTGGCATAATCTGAAGGGGCTGTGTTGTGGGTGTCATCGGTTGAGGCGTTGAGCCCGATGATTGTGTAGGTGCTATTGATGAACCAGTGCCATCATCTCTTCTCCTTGGATTTAAAGGGCCTCGTCATTCCCTTTCGACATGGATTTACCGACGCCTCTACTCTTCTGACAGCAAATATGGTTTGCCATGGATCCTAAATCATAGCATGTAATCCGGCGCGCACGCTAACTCTGGAACGATGATCGAATCATAATCAGGTATATGATCATACCAGTTTTCTCAAATTTCGATATATTCCGGGAAGAATACCGGCCAATTCCTATTCGTTTACCTAAGTCAATTTTGTGCTGGTCATTGAGCACCTCAAGTTCTTCAGGAATCGGTTGTCAGAATCCAAATTACCGCAACACTCTATCTGTTTGGTGCATCTCGACAGTAGCATAGCTGACCAATGGGACCTTAATATTCCAAATGATAGGATTTTGAAAGAATTCTTCCGAAATTACTGCCCCTATTGCTGGATCCTCATAAGGTGTCCATTGAAACTATATGAAAGTGATAAAAATATTAGTTATATATATAATACTAAATACTAAATATGAAACGACTATTTTATATATATATTTTATTTAGTATTCAAGAGCGGTAGGTATTCCAACATAACACGCCAGATGGTTCCACGTAATTAAATAAATTTTCAACATACAATTTTATTTTAAATCTATGGAATAATTGTAAAATCAAATAAAAATTTTACCTCGTTATGAGTGGGAATGTATATGGGTGGTTCACTCGAGGACGTAAAAATGGAAAGCGAAATTGAGCCCATGATTGTAGTAGTGATAAGCAACCTCTGATTTTGACTTTATTTGGTGGTGTTGCCCCGCACATCTCCCGATACAATGTTGCCAACACACCAGACCCCCAACTTAATTCGCCAGCTGCTCTAAAATCAATCAGTTTCAGCAGCCACCTCATATGTACAAGGTTTCGTGACAAGTTCGGCATCAAATAACCTCCAATCATCTCAAGGATGTATGCCCGAGCATATCGTATTCTTTCTACTTCAGTCAAATCATTCCCCGACTCCGGGAATGTGTCTCGTAACCAACCCATCTCGATTTGACCCCATAAATATTATCAGAAATCGCACCTAAAAGATCGTAGTATATGGCTCCCCAATCAGGAGATTAAACGGACCCAGTGAGTGCGGACCCATCCACTGGCAATCCTAATTGTAACTGGACATCCTCCAAAGTGATAGTACACTCTCCACATGGAAGATAGAATATGTGCGTCTCGGGTCTCCACCTCTCTATTAACGAGCTGATGAGTTTCGGCTCCAACTTGTTCCCCCGGCCTATAGCAGCCGCGTGCCAAAAACTCGATTCCCTCAAGTAATTTTTCTATTAACGGTGATAGAGGACCAGATATATTACGAATATAACATTGTAACACCCGATCTACAGACTGTTATAAAAAATTATAAAATAAAAATTAATTAAAATTACATAAATGAAAAAAATATTAAATAATATTCAAAAAATTAAAATTAATTAAAATTAAATAAATGAAAAATTTTAAATAATATTCAAAAATTAAAATTAACCCTTACCATTTTCATTTGTTCGACGGAGATATGTTTATGATCGAGGCAAAAATTTATTCACCGGTCATTGCTAACACGATCACATATTTTTGAAATTATAAAAAAAATAATACTAATTTAGAAAAAAAATTAAAGAAAATAACTAATTAAAGAGAGCTTTGAGAAATTTAATGAGAAATTTGAGAGCTCTAGGGAGAAATTTTAGAGTTTTTTTTGCTAAAATTTGAAGAAATATTGTTTGAAATAATAGGCGAGGGTTTTATATTTATTTTTTTTACCATTGGACCCCCCAACAGTCAAAAAAAATTTAGCCGTTGGGGTAAAAAACACGGAACAAAACGCACCCCTGGGGGAGTATTTTTGCAGCGTATTTTGTGCTAACATGTCAAAAACACTCTCCCAGGGCACGATTTGCTGGAAATTTCCCCCTAAAATGCACCAACGTAGAAGGGTTTTGCCAAAACCATCCCTTTTCGATAAATAATGCTGAAACCGGCCTATTTTCGTAAATATATTTGGAAATGGGCCTTTTTAGGTAAATTAGTCAAGTAAACATATTTTTCACTTAACCTATACAAAACTGTTCATCATCTTTTAAAAAGTGCTTATTTTCCTTTTAAAACCTTGAACCATTACTAAATAGGCATTTTGGCTAATAAGATTTAATAACAATAAGGTTTTACAATTTTTACGATTTAGTCCTTCAATCCTAATTAACCATTCAATCAATAAAATTAGCAAACCAAAATTTAATTTAACTATATAATAAGCTAGTAAATATTAATAAATAATATTTATCAACTCGATTCTCAGAAAATAGGGTTCCAAAACCATCGTTTCTAATACCATTGAAAACGAATTGTTACATCAAATTTGTAAACATTTTTAATTTTTAACGGTTTAATCAGTATTTTCTATTAAATACAAGTTGACTAAAAATTAAATGTTGAGGGCTAAAATGCTCCGGAAAAAAAGAGCTAGGTTCAAAATGACAAAAAAATGTAAAAATTAAGGGTCATTTTTTCATTATACCTATATTTTAATAACTTTCTTTGCTTTTTAGAAACATTTCTTGCGGAACCTTATCTAAAACGATAAAAATTTGCCCACTTTCTTATTTATTTAAGAAATTCATTTCCAAACCTCTTAGATCTCGTTTTGGAAAAATGAATAGATTTTCTAAGTCATCTTGGAAAGATATATTCACTTATTCGCTCAAATGGAAAATCTTGTAAGTTGCCAAAATTAAGGTTTTTAGGGTTCTACTTAGGTTTTTTTTTTTTTTGAGTTTTCCAATTTTACTTCTTTGTAATAATGCTTTATTAATTTAGGATAAGGTAATTAAGCCAATTTATTGGTTCATTATCATAAAACTAAAATATTTTTTATTAAAATGTCTAGAAATAAAGTATTGGTTGAAAATAATGACCTTTAATTTCATTTGATGCACTTTGCTCTTAATGCTTGGTTCATTAAGTAAAACGATTCTTTGTGAATTACTTCTTGATTTTTCATGGTTCGCATAAAAAACTCAAATCACTCAATGAACTCCAACCAATTCATTTTTAATGGAGAGTATTTAATCTTTAACAATTGATGCATAAGGTGATTTTATTTTGTTTGAAAAGCAAGTATTGAGCAATTTTAGTAATTTACTTATTATGCCTCGACACGCTTTAATATTTAAAATTATTATTTTATCATTATATATTTTACTTTTAAAATGATAAAAAAATATAATAATATGTTATAAATAAACTTAAAATATTTAGGTGAGATATTCATATATTATTCTTTTATGTCTATTTCGAAATACAATAATAGAAATTACTAATACATATCAAATGGGGTGAAGTGGGATGGTAATAAATATATCCAACATATATGAAGTTTATATTTAAATTTTACCATCCACAACCAAAAAGGGTCAAGGCAAAGTAGGCCAATAGTGAAGTGGTAGTTGTCTTTCTTTCATTGCTTTTGTTTTTGGATATAGTAACCTAAGATACGGCCTCTTCCCATGGTGAGAGGTAGGTGCCTTGGTGATCCATGGATTCTCCCATGTTTTGATGTCCATCCTTAAGGCCTCTGCCAAGGCCTTTTTTTTTTTCTTTTACGTACTTTTTTTCTCCTCAGTTTTGTGAAACCCTCTTCTCTTTTGCTATCGTAACATCAACACCTCTCTGAGGTTTTTTCGGATTTGAACTTCGATGGACTTTGGTGTCACCATGCTAGTTTCGTTTTTTGTGGCTATTATTTTTGAGTTTCTAAGTTGTTTTTAGCAATGGCTTCTCCTATGTTGATGTTCTAGTGGTTGTTGTGGTGGTTTCAGCGTCTTTTTTGGGGATTTCATGGTGGCAACGCTCTAGTTGGAGGCATGCATGCCGTTGGGTTAGGTGCGGTAACCTCTCACCATGTTCCTAGTGCTTTCTCCCCTTCCATGCTTGGCGGTGGCAGAGACTATTGCTACGGTTTCTTTGAGGGACTGGGTTCTGTTAAGCTTAGCTTTGGGCTTTGCTTGTTGTATTTTCTAGGCTTTAGCCCTTTATGCTGTATTTGGGCTTTTTTTGTGAATGAAATCTCTCATTTGAACAAAATAAAATAACGGAAAGGATAGAAAAAAATTTTCTTTCCAAAAACAATGACGTTAAGGTATTGATATATGTATTATAGGGACTAGATTAAATTAATCTCTTTATTATTAAATAAATCTATTTAGTCTTTATATTATTAAAAATGATCAAATAAGTCTAAATTGTAACTATTTAAAATTTATTAAAAAAATATTTTTTTCAATTGTGGCTCAATTCCAAATAAAAGATTTCATTTACAAAACAACAAAAAACTAATAAATATTAACTATGTTAAACCATAAATAATATTTTTAAACAATAAATCTTTATTCTATTCCAAATTGGCTTTATTTAATTCCTTTTAATAGTATAAGAACTAAATTGATCAAAGGGACTAATTTGATCAGATCCCTATAATAGAGTACCTTGAATTCACCAGAAAAATGTAGGCTCATAGTACTACTATTATTGGAACTAGATTGGACCGGCTAATTTGATCGGGGACTAGCCAATATATCAATCTAGACAAAGGGATTGAACCCTTATAATTTTCAACAACTTTTTAAATTTTTATGATTGTTTAATTATTGTTAGATTGATGGTCAAATCGATTGAACCAAAAATTAATGATCTAATCTAATCTGATTTTAAAAATATTACATAGTAATAAACATGGGAACAATTAAAAGGTAAAAATAATAATTAAAATATGATCCGAAATACAATATAAACATAGGATAAATATAAGAATGGCAAGTTTCTCTCGTATTGAAAGTATTATCAATTATGTGAAGGAGAAGAAAGGAACCAAAAGTTTGAAGAAAAAAGGGAAAGGAACCAAAAGGACATCCCCTTCCCTGTGATTTTTCATAATTACTGTAACTGCCTCATCCATCCCTCCCTCCCTCCGTACGGTTCCACGCAAACCCTTTTAATTTGAAGTTAACCCATATGGCTTATCACTCATCATCCACTCTCTCTCTCTCTCTCCACTTACATAGCTTTTCCTTTCATCTTTCTCTTTAGTTCTTTCTTCTCTATTGATTTCAATACCAAGTGATTTAGTCTTGATCTGAAATAAATTGTTCTTTAAGAACTTTCATTTTTCAGAAAATTTGATAATTTGAACTACTATATCCGAATGAAGATAATTTTAATTGGATGGTTTTAGATTTAAACCATTTTTTAATTTAAATCATTCATGTTCAAAACACGAATTATTGATGGTTTTTTTTTCAAGTTAGACACTTTAAGATTCTTATACAAGTTAAAAGAAAAATTACAGTAAAAGGCAATAAGCCAACAATTCAATGGAGCAGTACCTCAAATGTCCAGGTTCAGACCCTGACAAGGCAAAATCACATCCCCTCCGCCACCCCTCAATAATAGTAATAATAATAAAAGCAAATGGAAAACCTTTATATATGTTTAAAGACCCTGTAACTGGACATTGTCCTTGGGCTTTAAACTGCTCATTTAAGTACGTTCAGATTTATTTGGCAAATGACAAGAAGTTCAAAACAGGACTGAATTAACATTCAATAAACTCGAATTTAGCATTACAACATTGATACCAAACAAAACCAAATTCATGTCCGAATGATAATAATAATCCATTGGAATGTAAAATTTCAACTCCAAGTACTGATAAATGTTAAAAAAAAAAAGAACCTTCTACAACAGCCCACATTGCATGTACGTAAAAGTACAACCTGCAACATAAATTACAGAGTACATATCATATGAACTTAACTCATCACTGCTGTCCCTCCCCTGACTCGGGTTTGGAAGCTTCCTTGATCTCGTCTCCAGCTTCGTCCTAAAATTAATGAAAACATACATCAAATATAGATCACCCCATTCAACCAATAAAATGAGAATATTTTTTAACTTTTTTTACTTTTTCTTTTTTTTTAAAAAAAAAAAAGGAAAATCCCAATCACTTGCAATGTGCGACTTTGACTAACAAAAGTTTGCATGAGTAATCCAACATCCCAAGTCAGCCCAGAAAAGACTTAGGAAGAAAGTGTAACCTGTTATGGCTTGTTGACTTACGACATGGCATTTTTAATACAGTAAACAAAGCAGAATGATCTTAGAGATTAACTGAAACTTTTTAGTCTTCACAGTAATCCAATTAAATTAAATGACTTAAGTTTAAAAGGCCATAACAGAGAACTCATGAACTTCACTTTAGACACTAGTTCAGAACAACTATGATGAGAGAGAGAGAAAGAGACCGTGATATCAGATGTCCAAAGGGTTAGGTTGTCCCGAAGAAGTTGCATGATCAATGTACTATCCTTGTAGGATTCCTCACCCAATGTATCCAACTCAGAAATAGCCTCATCAAAAGCCTGCCAAATGAATAACATGTCATTTAATGATAGAAGAGAAACAATCCTTAGATATTCAATTCATGTCCTCAAAGAAGAATTTCTGAATCTCTTCATATAAGAATAATCTAAATCAATGCCTAGTATATATAGGGTAAAATTAATAAATCTCATTAAAACGGATAACAATTTACAAGATCACAGGACCTCACATAAATGATCACTAACATGTTAATTATGTAGACTCACTCCATTCTACAAAGCAACATATTTCATGAGCAGAAACTCTATAGCCATTCCTTCAAACTTCTTCTAAGCTCAGTGTTCATACAAGTACAAGTATCAACCAAATTAGCAAAATATTTTCAGGAGTTAAAGGTTCAGTTATCAGCCAGCAACTCTTGCAAATATAACCAGAGTTACGACAAAAGCAGATCAAGTTGAGGCATAATTACATTATAATAATTTATTATAACATCCTAAATAGATGGACCATACCAAGATAAGTTTTAAAAAAAAAAAGACAACTAAAACTACATAATTTACTTCAGTATCTGTTCTATCTCGATAAAGACAATTAGACAAGAAACAATATATATTAGAAGAGGATAAACACCTGTTTTGCAAGATTGCAAGCACGATCAGGTGAGTTAAGAATTTCATAGTAGAAAACAGAGAAGTTAAGAGCAAGTCCCAGCCTAATTGGGTGAGTTGGCGCTAGGTCACCGAGAGCAATATCCTGCCATCACAAAAAAAAAAATAAAGAAATAAAATAACTAAGAACTTCTATCTGAAGATGCTTAAGAAATTATAGAGAAACTAACTCATTGACAAGATTGCATTACCAATTTCACCCACCTGTGCAGACTTGTAAGCCAACAAAGTGCTCTCAGCAGCTTCCTTCCTCTCAGCACCAGTCTTGAACTCAGCAAGATACCTATGATAATCACCCTTCATTTTAAGGTAAAACACCTTGGACTCGGCAGATGAAGCTGAAGGAATGAGGTGAGACTCAAGGAGGCTCAAAATCCCATCACATATCTTGCTGAGCTCAGCTTCAATCTTGCTCCTATACTCCTTGATGGTTGCAACATGATCCTCATTTCCTCTGCTCTCTTCCTTCTGCTCAATAGAAGAGATAATCCTCCAAGAAGCCCTCCTAGCCCCAATCACATTTTTGTAAGCTACAGAAAGAAGGTTCCTTTCCTCCACAGTCAGCTCACCAACATCTACAGTTTTTGCTACATTTTCCATGAACTCAACCATTTCCTCATAGCGCTCGGCCTGCTCAGCCAGCTTGGCCATGTAAACATTTTCCTCTCGTGATGATTCGGTTGGCGACATCTTTACTATATCAATCTAATACTTGATCCTGCAATACGAAAATATTTACTTTTATCAAACAAACATTTCTAATGAATTTTCATCGGTCTAAACAAGTGCATCTGTATCCGGAGCAACCATTCGAAACATTCTCATTCCTCTATTCTAAAACATCAAATCTTAAAATTTTACTTCTTTCTTTCATCCAAGTTATCAAACTTGCAGATCGATTAAAAACAGCTACAGCCTAAACATAATTTTAAAAGAAAGGGATGGATATTAGCACTAGCTACTGTCCTTTCCTTTTCAACAGTTTCTCAGTAACCAAACAGATCAAAGTCATACCATATTTTGGTTACTAATTTTTCTCTACTCTATATATGAGCAGTAGAACACTCGGAACAAAAAACTTTCCTGTGTTTTTTTCAGCTGATTTGCAGGAACCCAACAGATCCAACAAATAGAAGAAGAAAAGAACGCCGATTTGTTAAATTACTCATAAAAAGCTCAAACCTCAAACAGATCGAATAAAAACCGCTAAAATTAAATCAAAGAAAAACTAAAAATCACACAACACATCAATCAAAATAAATAAATAAATACATAAATATCCATTAAAAAATAAAGGAGAAAATCGGTTCAAAAAGAACATACTGATAGAGAACTTTTTTTTTTCTTTCCACAGCGAGGAGCGTAAGCAAGTGAAGGGGGGGGGGGTGCTCTATTTCTTGATAGTAGATTTAATTTTAATTTATTATTAAAGAAAAGGAGTGTGAATGGGAGGAACAAGGAAAAGTCGGTGGTCCAATGAGAAGAAAAGTAATTGTCGTTGACCGTCAATTTATTTTACATAGATTTAACTAAGGGCAAAATTGATATTTTATCAAATACATTTTTTTTCGATAATTAAAATTCTGAATTGAGTGTATTGACTTGATAGTAAAGATATTCTTCGCTTTAAGTGTGGTTTTCGAGTCGTATTAGTTGTGTTGCTTTAAGACTTTATCTTCTTCCTATAATTAAAAAAAATTAATTAAAACTCTAATAAATTAAATATAAACTATAATAACTAGTAAAAATTACAAAAAACTCGAACATAAAATTTTAAAATTTTTAAAATTTCATTAGACATATAATAATACTCATGATTAACTAAACAAAATAAAATATATTCATACATAATTTACAGTTCATGTATGAAACATTGGGTAATTTATTCCTCATGTTAGTACATTAATTTTTCTCATGATAATACATATATTACATAAGCGTTTTTTGGTTAAGTAATTTCAATAGTAATTAAATGAGATGTCACAAATATTCAAATTGGGCTAAACTTCATACGTAAGTTGCATAATGATCAAAACTAAACATTTTAGAAATTGCTTAAATAAGGGTGAAATAAATATTTTAAAAAGATCAAATAAGAATCAAATTTTGAAGTTGTTCAAATAATGATATTTCAAATGTTGTAGGTAATAGTTTAAATTATATTTTTGTGATGGTCGTCGAAACTACTAAATATAAATTTCTACGACTAAATAATAATAATTAGCAGTATAAAGTAGTAGGGTCGAATCCACAGGGTCTGGTTATCTAATTTCACATTTTTCCGTGACCAGAGTCGCTATCGCAGTCACAGTCATGCTCACGACCTGTGCGTTGAAATGCTGAAAGTAAAAATAAAAATGCGAGGTTTAAATTGATTAAGATAACAAAATAAGAAAATACGAAAAAAATAAAATAAAAACATTTGAAAATGCAAAAATAAATCTAAGAAAATAAAATAAATGGATAAATAAAATATTTTTTAAGCTTAGCCTTAACCTCGGTGTACTTCAATCTTGAATTGATCCTTAAAACAGATTTTCCCTTCCATGTGATAAGCTGGTTATAGCAATCGAGGATCCCTCAAACCGTCAACTTTTCCTCTCGCCGGTATCACCTGCTAATCGACCCTTGTCTAATTTTCAACCACGTGGCATGTACCCGTAATTTAAGACTTCGATAACCTTGTGATCTGAAAAGCCCAACTCAAATTAACGGCCTCAACCGTGTGGGTCGTTTAAATCCGATCACTATCTCTCTTGATGGAATCCAACTAGCATTTTTCAATTGAACATGCTAATTTGTTCACGGGATTTTGAATACAGCATCGCCGACTCAACTTCCCAATTGTACGCCAAACGATTTCAATCCAATGCGCGCTTTTTGAATTGAAATCGAATCAACTTTGGGGGACGAATTTGTACTATCTCATATATTAGAGAGATAGTGAATATCGAATTGTAAAGTATTTAGTGTGGGTTCGTATCTCACAAATACTTTGTCGAAGCGATAACCAGGCTAAGGCTAAAAAGGGTTTAGATAATCATGGAAAGAATCATTCTTGAAAATAAATGGTTTAAATGGAATTGTGGAAATCAAAAGAAACTAAAAGGTTGAAATCAAAAGAAAAAAAAGAATGAAACAACATAATTAAATGGCAAAGACACAAGAGGGAAAAAATTGGAGAATTTATTAAATGGTAAAGGTAAAGTGTGTGTTCAATTGGTTGTAGCCACTAGGTATTTATACACATCTGTAGTGCAAAAATTTAGTTAGATTTTTTCCTAAATATTATCACTAAATAATTCTAAATATTCAAAATTTAAAAATCAAATTTAAACTAGAGATTAATTTTAAACTAATTAAATAGTTGTAACTATATAAAAAATCCTTCAATCTTTATCCAGCTACTATTTTTTAAAAGAAATCTTCAACCCTTCAATTTTTATCCAGTCATCTTTGAATATTCAATCTTTCAATCAAGCCCTCCTCTTTGCTTTTTGTTCAAATTTAGTCCCTTGTTGTAAGAGTTTGAATTCAGCACACCAACTTCATTCCTGATAAGAAAAATCTAAATTTAATAGCATTTTATTCGATAATTAGCCAAAAATAAATATATTAAAAATATAAATTTATCTTGCTATCAATTTCCCCAACTTAGTCGATGCTTGTCCTGAAGCATGATATCTGTAACACTCCTAACCCGAATCCGTTGCCGGAACAAGGTTATGAGGTATTACTTGACTGAACAAAACTTCTATAAGGTCAAAGATACTTACCAGACATAAATTATCAACACATTAGTTCAATTATAAGGCTTCTCTAAACAAAATGAGCAAGCCATCTTCGCATGGCTATGTGTATACAAAGTCGAAATATCATTTTACCTATAGTCTATCCTATACATGCCTTAAACCATGATGATATACAATCTTCTCAACTCACATAATGACTCGATAGTGTGATGATATCTCCGGCTCTTCCAACTCGAACTAAAGGATAAACCTATAAGAAATGGAAAAGAGAACACGGAGTAAGCTTGAATGCTTAGTAAGTTTTAAGCAATGCAAACAATTAATTTACTTATAGATCAATTATTTCAAATTTTCAAGAAATCATTCCTAGGTAATTGCCATTTTGGCCAAGTATCCATGAACATAATGCATATTTAGCAAATTCATCTCACTTGAATCTGAACTCAATTAAAACCAAATATTCAATTCACAAATAAGATCATAAGAACTCGAAAAGCATCTCATTAACTAGTTTTAACCATGTTTGCAACAAAATCACAAATTCACTACAAGCTGTCTTCCTGAGCAACAGTCACTAAATTATTTATAATTGGAGCTAAGAAACTCCAAATCAAGTGCCGTTAATTTCACCTGAAAATAGACTCACATATCTTCCATCCATAAAATTTTCAGAATTTTTCGTTTGACCAATCAATACCATATTTTTATTGAAGTTTCCCCTGTTTCACTGTTTGACTATTCTGACTACTCTTCACTACAAATCTATTTTCTCATTATACAGAATTTGAATTATGTTATCGTTTATTTCATTTGAAACTAGACTCATTAAGGAGTCTAAGTATATAAAATTTATCTTATAATCATCATTGTACAATTTACAATGATTTTCTAAAAATAGAACAGGGGATTTCAAGGTCATTTTGACTCTATCTTACGCCACTTCAAATATCTCATTATCTACAGTTCTTTTGCTTACAAGGTTTCTTTTATAAGAAACTAGACTCATTAAGCTTTAATTACATAATTTATTCAGCTTCTAATTCAATTTCTACAATTTATGGTGATTTTCCAAAATCACGCTACTGTTGCTGTCCCAAGCAGATTTATTACAATTTGCTCTTTCACACATTCCTTGCATTCAAATTATCTAAACATGTATATCATGTCATTCAAGATCAAACTCAAATAACATAGGCATTAAAATGCTTCACTAACAGCTTTAGTTTCATTGAAATGAATAAAATACAAAATCATATTCACATTTAATATTCCACGATCATAATCACCTAAAAATAAATCATATACTTCCACAAATCTTTCCACAAGGACCAAGTGTTTATATTTGAATATAAACATAGAATCACTTCACATAACTTCACACATTTACCGAGTATATCACGATCACATATATAGTCATAACACTTATTCACAGATGCATCACTTTATATACTTATAATTTAATTCAAATCAAATCACATACGAGTACATGATACGTACCTGGCCAACTTAATATGTAATGCACTTTCAATTTGTCAACTTAGTGTAGGATCTTGTAATTGTATACTTTTATCAAATTCATCGGCACTTGGCCTGCTAGGTATAAAACCCAAAATTATGTTACCAGCACAAAGCCTGCGGGACTTTAGCTCGGATAAATTTCCAGCACGAAGCTTGCGGGACTTTAGCCCGGATACATTTCCAGCACGAAGCCTGCGGGTCTTTAGCCCGGATACATTTCCAGTGTCTTGCTTATTTATTCATATGTTAACACATTTCACATACCATATCACATTAGCAATTCAATTGCTTCATTCGAATATAAGCACAAAATGTACACCTACCCTTTAACTTTCGGTTCAATAATCATACACAAGGAACACAAATGTCGGAATCCTGTGTCATGACATATGTATCCTAACTATTCCTAAGATTCATACAGGGCTTTCGAACGTCGTAACTCGGTTGAATCGAAAGCTCGAACATAGTTTTCAAACTCATACACATTCGGCATTTACAAGTATAAATTCATATATTATATACCAGCATATATACTTAACATTTAACTACATTTAGGCATGTGTATTTGCTTATAAACTTACCTCAGACGTCGTAAAACGGGACGAAGCTGCTAGTCGACAACTTTCGTTTTTCCCTAGTCCAAATCCGATTTCTTTGGTTCTTGATCTAAAAATATTCAAATTAATCTCATTCAAACATATTTTCATTCAATTTAGTTCAAAAACACATAAATGGGCAAATTACCATTTTACCCCTGACATTTACAATTTTTACAATTTAATCCCTATTGCACAAAACACAAAATATACAAAATTTCAATATACCCATGTTGGGCCGAATTTTACCCATACCCATACAAGTCCATATATTTCATCAATTTCATATTTTAGTCTCTCAAATTTTTATTTTTGCAATTAAGTCCTAATTACTCAAAATCATCAAAAATTCCAATACAAAATATGTTAACCCAACACCTATCTTTCATATTTCACCATCAAACCATAAAAATCACAAGCTTCCATCAATGGCATAACTCAAAATATTCATCAAAATTCAAATTTTAAGCATGGGTTTTGAAGTACTCGAAGCAACAATCTCAAAAACGTAAAAATTATCAAAAACCGACAAAGAACGAACCTTGGATTTGAGCTTGGGAGTTGGCCGAACCTAAGCTTCCCTTATTTCTTTTTCTTTTCTTTTGTTTCGGCATGGGTGAAATAAAACATATGCCCACTCATATTTTACTTTATAATATCTTTTATATTATAAAGCTTATAATTTTTAGTTTTTACATTTGAAATAATAAAAATCATATAATATATATATCCTTTACCAACCAAACAATAAGCTAATGCACATGATATGGCTTTCACGTTTATGTCTTATAATATATATTACACCTTAATATAAAATAATATTTAATTTACACACATATATATATCTTTAATAAAATATTATAAAACCATATGGTATATACTTACCACCGTCCCACTAGTAATCAAATGACTAATTACAACTTAAATACTTCAATTTAAAAAGCCACTAACAATTCGGCCCTTATACTATAAACCATCAAATTTTCTTTTTACATAATTAAGTCCTTTTATTTAATCGGATACCCAAACGATAAAATTAAAACACGAAAATTTTACAGATATAAATTCACACATAATAAACACATAAAATAATTTTTAAATATTTTTTCTAGCTCGGATTTGTGATCCCGAAACCACTGTTCCAAATAGGGTCTAAACTGGGCTGTTACAATATCCACTAAAAATAATTCATCAATCCTTTTCAAAATCAAAAGCCCCTTTACTAGTCAAGCATACTGCAAACAATTAGGTGAATAAAAATAAACAATTACTAACCTCAATTAATAAGCATTTTATAAAATCTCGAACAGTATGTCAAATTCAATTATTTTACTAAATTTAGGCTTAATCAAATATGTTAATCATCATATCTAAAATATACTTTTATTTATATATAACTTTTTATTTTTTTTCAAACGTAGTTAAGTCTTTTGACGCGAAGTGAGATGACAACCCAAACACCTCACCCTAGTTACTCAACCCGAGACGTTCTATTTATTTAATTTTTTTATTTTTAATGAATTTGAGACATAATCAAACTTTTTGATGCAAAACGAGATGACAACCCAAGCACTCATTCCAGGAACTCAATTTCACATGTCCCTAATCAATTTATTTCTCCTTTCTCAAGGTAGCTCGGTTAGTGGAACGTTACAAGTTTCGGTTCATCACCAAACCTTTTGATGCGAAACAAGATGGCAACCCAAGCACCTCATCTTGGTTACTCAATTTCATATGTCCTTAATTGATTTATTTCTCCTTTCTTAAGGCAGCTCGGTTAGCAGAGTGTTACAAGCTTCAGCTCGTCACCAAACCTTTTGACGCAAAACGAGATGACAACCCAAGCACCTTATATGGTTGCTCAACTTGGTCACATTTCCAAATCTTCACTTTTAACGAAGCTATTAGAAAATTTATTTAAAATGAGTATTTTCATTAGGTAAGTTAAAAAAAAACCAACACTTTAATGAAATATTGGCTAAGGTATAATATTTTCAATTATACATAATATTCATTGATCAATCAAGCAATAGTTATTCACAATTCACCCACTCATTTAAGTAAACTAAACATAAGAATTAGAGGTTTATCTCCGAAACTAATTAAAAAAATTATTCTTAGCAAAACACGTGCAAAGAAGAAAGTATGACATGATTCTACGAACCCTCCACTTAGCCTATATTGCCCCCAATGTGTAATAACAAGAGTAGAGAAAAGTATAATTCCCGTATATATTTAATGGGCCGAAGGACGGTGGAAGTGATCGCTTTGCAAAACTGTGAGGACGCTTGAGATGTTGGCTTCTGTTATTTCGAGGCGAGCTTTAATGCGATGAAGTTGTTTGTCTACAACTGAAGGTGGTTGCTCTTGGAAAATAGCACGATCAAACGGATTAAAATAATATTTTATTTAATTCTCAAATTAAATTAGAGTTTAAAATTAAATAAATAAAAATAAATGTGGGTTACCTCCTATTAAGCTCTTTTGTTTTAATGTCATTAGCTCGACAACTTGGAAAATTTAATTGTTCAGCTCCTCAAAAAATAATTCATCTACCACGTGTACTTGAAAATTCTCATAAAAGGGTTTAACCTTTGTCCATTGACTTTCAAATATTTCCTGGACTCCTCGTTTTTAATTTCGACTAAACCATGAGGAAATATTTAGTAACAACAAAAGGACCAAGCCATTTGGTTCGAAACTTACCTGCAAAAATCCTCAGTGCTGGGTTGTAAAGTAACACTTTTTGACCAATTAAGAATTGTTTGTGAGATATCTTTTGGTCATGAAAAGCCTTGGTTTTGTCTTTATAAATTTGGGCGTTTTCATATGCGTCACAATGGATCTCTTCAAGCTCTTGAATTTCTAACTTTCGGTAATTAGTTGCGGCTTCTAAGTCCATGTTGCATCTTTTTACTGCCCAAAATGCCTTATGTTTCAACTCTACTGGAAGGTGACACGGTTTACCGAATATGAGTCGGTAATGGGACATTCCTATGGGTCCCTTGTAAGCAGTACGGTACGCCCATAGTGCATCGTTTAAACGTAATCTCCAGTCTTTCCTATTTCATTTCATGATTTTTCCTAAATCGACTATATTTCGTGGTTTGAAACTTTTGCTAGACTGTTTGTTTGTGGGTGATAAATCGTGGTGACACGTTGTGTCACCCCATACTTTTTTAGTAGAGTATCAATTACCATCTTGCATAAATGAGTTCCTCGATCACTGATTAATGCTCTCGGTGTGCCAAACCTGGAAAAAATAGAGTTTGTTAGAAAATCCACTATAGTTTTAGAATCGAAATGTCGGGTAGATTAGCTTCTACCCATTTAGATACGTAATCTACAGCGAGAATAATGTAAACATTATTAAATGATGAAATAAAAAGTCCTATGAAATCGATGCCCTACACATTAAAAATTTTGCATACATGTATAGGTGTTAGGGGCATTTCATTTTTTCGACTTAAATTCCCTACTGTTTGACATCTCTCAAAAGTTTTGAAAATAAATAAGCGTTACGATATATGTGTGGCCAAAATAATCCACACTCAAGTAATTTATGTGCAATGCGTTTAGGACCGAAATGCCTCCCACAAGAATAAGAATGATAAAAGGAAATGATAGGTTGTACCTCAATTTTTGTGACACATTGTCGAATTACCTTATCGGTGTAGTGTTTCCATTGGTATGGATCATCCCAAATATAATATCGTAAGTCTCTTTTGAGGTTGTCCTTTTCAAAATGTGATCAGCTAGAAGAAACAATACCTGTAGCAAGGTAATTTACCATATCTGTAAACCATGGGTAAATTGTCCTAGTTGACAGAAGACTTTCATTCGGGAAGTCATCTTTAAGAGGTGTGTCATCTTTTAAAAAGGGAATTCGACTCAAATGATCAGCTACTAAGTTCTCACTTCCTTTCTTGTCTTTAATCTCGAAATTGAATTCTTATAAGAGAAGTATCCATCGAATCAGTCCAGGTTTTGCTTCTTTTTTTCCCGATCAAGTATGTAACACCCGTAACCCTTATCCGTCGCCGTAACAAGGTTATGAATCATTATCGAACTTTTCAGATCAAATACAAACATTACATATCATTTAACCTACATATCAGAAACTAATCACAAATCACTCATATTGTCCTTTGTATGAGCCCTCGAGGCCCAAAATACACATTAGAAACAAATTGAGACTAAACCAGAAACTCAGAGAATTTTTCACAAAACTTTAAAATTTTTCTTAGGTGCAAGGGACACACGCCCATGTGGCCAGGCTATGTGGCTCACACGGTCAAGAGACACGCTCGTGTTTCAGGCCATGTGGGTATTCAAAATAGGGGCACACGGCGGTGTCCCAGCCCGTGTCGAAATTAGGGTGTTTACTGACTTGGGTTATACGGCCAAGCCACATGCCCGTGTGCTAGGTTGTGTGAGTGTACTGACTTGTAAAATTAAGGTGCAAGGGTTACACGGCCAAGCCACACGCCCGTGTGCTAGGTTGTGTGAAAGATCTTGGGTATTCTGTTTTGCAATTTAATAGATGCAGGCAACACACAACCAGACCACATGCCCATAGGCTAGGCCATGTGTCACACATGGTTGAAACACACGCTTGTGACTCTATTTGTGTGGACAAAAATAGGCCATTTCCAGGCCACATTTCTCACCCATTTTGGTATCAACCTAAATATAACATTTTAACACATCAATGAACCATAACAAAGCAATCATAGTAAGCCAAAATCATGTTTTAAGCACAGTGTATCATCACATATACCAAAATACCTAAACTTACTTATTTAATCCATCTAACAATTCTACCTAAGTTCACCATAACTGAAATATACACAAACACATATATCATTCACACCAACATCATCAATATGTCTCATTTCCAACCCAACATATATAAATGCAAAACTATAATTATTAATATTTACACAAGACAAACTTTAATTAAATCCACAAAAACCCTATACATGCCATATAAATTGTCTTGAACGGACAAAAACTACCGAAATAGGCTAGATAGTGTGACTTGATGTGTTGATCTGACCTTTCGACCTTACGAGAATCTATAAGGACATTAAACAACACAAGTAAGCTTAATGAAGCTTAGTAAGTTCGATGGGTTAAACTTAAATCTTACCGAACCAGCTATAACACATCAACTAAATAAAATTCATTTAATGTAAACTCCTTGCCAATCACAACTCTAATCAATGAATACACTTATTTCAGTTCAATACCAATAACAAACAATATGTCTTTTAAATTTTTAATTTCATAAGTCACTTACCAAATCTTCCTAAATCGGAGAACAACTTACGGATAAGAGTACATCATTTTCAGAAGCCTGAAGGCTGAATAGAAGCTCATGAGAGCTAAACAAAAACCCTAAGGGTTGAACAGAAGCTTATAAAAGCTGAACGGAAACCCATAAGGGTTAAACAGAAGCTCAATAGAGCTGAACGAAAACTCATATGAGTTAAACAGAAGTTCATGCGAGCTAAATGGAAAGTACACATGGAAGTTCGCAACAAATGCTGAACTTCAATTTACTTGGGTAATTTGCCAACATCTTCCTCCAATGCTGTCAATTCGTTGAATATTGTATGTACTCAAATCCCGCGTTCCATTTGACCCGAATATTCAATTCAAATTTATAATTTTAAAAATAATTCAATTACTACAATAGAATAAATACATAATACCATTCAAATCAACACAAATATTAAAGTTTAACCATACGAACTTACCTGGGTTAAATTTGTAATATTTGCAGAAGTTCAGGGACTATTCTACTAATTTTCCCTTTTCACAAGTATCTATGGGCTCTTGATCTAAAATATAAAATTACTCATTCATTAGCATATATTTTAGTCCAAATTCATTTTACCATTAATACCCCTCAATTTATCAAATTTACACAATTACCCCAACATTTACAACTTTTATAATTTAGTCCCTTAACTAGTTAGCCTATCAAATGAATTAATTTTTCTCAATTAATAATTTATCTAAATATTCTAGGCTATCATACAACCCTTGATAAACAAAAATTTAATACAGACCCAAATATTTAACATTTTCACAATTTGGTCCTAAAATCAATATCTAACAAAATCACTTTATAAAATCATCATACAACAAAAGTAAAGCTCTAAATTAAAGCTCTAAATCCATGTTATTTCATAAAAAAATCCAGTATTCATCAATGGTAATTTTCAAAATTCTCACTAAAATAAAAAACTAAGGTAATAGCTAGTTGGACTTAATTGTAAAAGTTTTAAAAACACAAAAATTACAAGAAAAGACAAGAATTAAACTCACATGAAGCTAAAATATGAAAATCAGCCTTAAGTGCTCTTCAATGGTGTTTTTGGACAGAAAATTAGAGAAGAAATGGTTTAGAAACTATTAAAACCCCATTTTGGCTATTTTAATTTTATTTTATTTCCAATTTTTCCCTTAAATCACATAATTTTATTATTTTTCTTTGCTTATGCCACCTCAGCCATCTCTCTTAGGCTAATTTACTCTTTAAGTCCTCCCTATTTACCATTTAAGCCATTTAATCACTATTTCTTTTAATTAGTATGTTTTGCACCTTTTTCAATTTAGTCCTTTTTAATTAATTAACTATCAAAGCGTTAAAATTTTCTAATGAAACTTTAATACTATCTTAATGAAACTCCATAAATATTTATAAAAATATTTATGGCTCAATTTATAGAATTGAGGTCTCGATACCTCATTTTCTAAACCACTTGACCTAATAAATCCTTATAAAACACAAATTACTAATTCAAAAATCTTTCTAAAACCATATTTGACTCGTAATAAATATTAAAATTCACGAGGTTATTCATCAGATTTGGTGGTCTTGAACCAATGTTTCCGATACCACTGAAAATCAAGTTTTTACAACTCTTCCCTTTTAGGAAATTTTGTCCTTGAAATTTGTTACTTAGGAATAGGTTCGGATATTGTGATTTCATTGATTCTTCTGTTTCCCAGGTAGCTTTCTCAGAACCATGATGATGCCACAATACTTTTACTAATGGTACTCGTTTATTCCTCAATTCTTTAACCTTCAGAGCTAAAATTCTTACTGGTTTTTCCGAATACGTCATATTTGGCTGTAGCTCAAATTTATTATAAGGAATCACATGTGAAGGATCAGATCTGTACTGTCCCAAAATCGATAAGTGGAACACATTATGAATTTTCTCAAGTTCAAGAGGCAAAACTAATCTATAAGCCACAGGGTCGATTCTTTCAACAATTTTATACGGTTCGATAAATCTTGGACTCAACTTCCCTTTCCTACCGAACTGTAACACTTTCTTCCATGGACTTTTAAGAATTCCTGATCACCAACAGCAAATTCTTTATCTCTTCTTTTCAAATCTACATACAATTTCTGACGATCAGAAGCAATTTTCAAACTATCCCGGATAATTCAAACTTTATCCTCAGTTTCTCGAATCAAGTCAAGTCTACTAGTTTAGATTCACTGAATTCAGACCAATACAATGGCGTCTTACATTTCCTCCCATAAAGAGCTTCAAACGATGTCATTTTTATACTGGATTGATAGCTATTATTATATGCAAATTTAGCTAACAGTAAATACCTTTCCCAGCTACCTCCAAACTCAAGTATACAACATCTCAACATATCTTCCAGAATTGAATCACTCTATCTGATTGCCTGTCAGTCTAAGGATGAAATGCTGTACTAAAATTTAGCTTAGTACCTAGAACCTCTTGCAGTTTTCTCCAAAATCTCGATGTAAATCTCGGATCTCGATCTAAAATAATGGATATTGGAACTCCATGTAACCTTACAATCTCAGATATATATATTTTCGCTAATTTCTCAAGTGTAAAGTCTGTTCTAACTAGAATAAAATGTGTCAATTTAGTCAATCTATCAACAATCACCCAGATCGAATCTTTCTTTCTCGAAGTCACAAGTAAACTGGATACAAAATCCATCGTGACATGCTCCTACTTCCATTCAGGAATCATAACAAGTTGTAGTAAACCTATTGGTACCTGATGTTCTGCTTTCACTTGCTAACAAATCTAACGTTTTGCTACAAATTCACAAATTTCACGTGTCATACCCGGCCACCAATACATCCGTTTCAAATCACAATACATCTTTGTATTACCCGGGTGAATAGAGTACATGTTACTGTGAGCTTGAGAAAAAAATATCATTTTTTTCAAATCTATATTATTCGGAACACAAATTCTATTGCGATAATGTAACATACCACTATCATCAATGCTATACTCTAAACTCAAAATGTCTTTAACCATCTGTTGTTTCAACATCACTTTCGGATCATCATCTTGCAATTACCAAATTCGTTGAAGAAACAAAGGTTTCGTTCTCAACTCTGCTTGAGTGTTCAATGCTGAAAGTGCAAACATTGATGACTTCTGACTAAGTGTATCCGCAACCACATTAGCCTTTCCCGGGTGGTAGTCAATAACCAAATCATAATCTTTCAGTAAATCTTGTAATAGTGTTTTGACCCTAGTTGGAATAGTGGTTTCGAGACCACATATCCGAGTCAAAAAATATTTTAATATTATTTTTCGTGCCTATGATAAGTGAATTGACATGTGTGAAAGTCTCGTGTGAAAAATTAACTGTTTGTGTGCTTAATTTGCAAAAAGACCTAATCGCGTAAAAGGTAAAAGCTGTATGCTAGTTGTTAGAGTGCTTATTTGAATTGGCTTTCAAAAGAAAAGGTCCTTATGTTATTTGATCATTGGAAGTTGGAATAGACATAAAAGGCATTGTAAGAGTATGCCCAAAGATCAATCACGAGATGGTTGTAATAACATACTTGGTTTATCATGTTTATTAATATAAGGCGTTGCCATTATAATAATGTTTATTAATCACAAGATCAATCAGTTTCTTTTCTGTGTGCATAAATAAACTATTTTATAATAATGTCCTAAGAATAATATGATTATTCTTAAAAGATCCTTAGTCAAGTATTATTGTTGGCTAGGACAATAATAATGCGTTAAGACTAACATGTAGTTGATTGATGATAAAGAGTTGTCATTGATATGGAGTGTCAGAATCAATGCATGAATATGTGTGTTAGAGAACAACATATTGGACTAACCCGCTATGAGTATGTTTCTTGGATTGTTATGTAATTGTCACAACATTACTCATAGTGATTAATATGTATATGATCCTCATACTTGAGATCATCTTTATCCCAACATCGTGAGTTGTATATTTTGATATAGTCAAACAAACACCGTAACTAGTTGTTCTATAAAGACTGATGTTGGATATACCACAATCTATGTTGAGGGATATAGTTGATCAATATAGGATAAGTCCCTCCTACATAATGGGAGTAATATCTCAGGCCACTTGATTGAGTGAGGCTAGAAATGCATGGCCATGCTCAAATAAGTTGATATGAGATGTCATACTTATTTGTGTATCATAGACTACTCAAGGTATCAAGAAACATGGGATGGACTATGCAAGTATGACTATTCCATGACTTGTGTCCATTCCAAAGATATAGGACTTAAGGATTAATACATGAAAGGTTAATCACAAAAGGTTATGTCGAATCATGACTTCTTGTAACTTAGGTAGCATTGATGCATTGCTAGATTCCACTCATTGTTTGTAACATTAGAATCGTTCTAATATTACTGCTAACGTTACAAGAACCTATAAGGTCACACCCTATGGTTGAAATGAACGAGGTAAAACATAGTTTGTATATTGCTTGGTTGTCACATAAATTAAATTAATTATAGAATTAATTTAATTGGGCAATCAAATTGTTGAACATACTATATGTACAAGGATGTTGTACACATAATCAGAACATAATTTTATTGATATATGAATTCAGTTCGTATATAAGTTTAAATAAATATAGTTTACCGAAATCTTTATTATAATTAATGTAATTATAATTTTTCGGCTAAACATTATTATATTTATTTGAATGATAATTATTATGTTCGGGTTAATTTTAATAAATTAAAATTTGTTATAAATATATACCAATTAAGAGGGAGTTATATATAGTAAGGGTAAAAACCCTAAAAAGGATATATAAAAACTAGCCCGAAAATATGCAAAGTGGTCTAGCAGCAGTTTAGCAAAATACTCTTTGAAAATAGTTTTCTGGGATTTCTACCATTCATTGTCAATCGGGTGGACTACGTAGAGGCCGACATCGGAAAAGGTTGCGGCTTGGTTTGATAGTGGTTCAGCATTCCTATTGCCTAGGCGTCGCTGTCTACTCAGATTGAAGTTTCGGTAATTTTGAAACCTTTTTATCACCCCGATTCGTTCCTTACACATGGATCCTTGGTTTGGATCGCCGAATTTTTTTTTAAATTTTTCGCTATGCCTTGGAGGCACCGGCGTTCCAACAGGCATGTGTTAGGTGAATGAATAATTTTATAACAAAGGGTAAAATTGTCATTTATTTATTTAGTTAATATTAAATAAAATAAAGGCATGAAAATCAAGCCATTAGTGTTCATCTTTGCCAAAAATTAGAAAAGAAATAGGGTTTGGAAAGCTTGGTTCATTCGGCCATAATTGAAGCTTGATTTAAGGTTCGTTTTTGATCCGTTTTTGATAATTTCTACGTTTTTGTGATTGTTGTTAAGTGCTTTAGCTAGCCCGTGCTTAAATTCATGAAATTGTTGATGATTTGGAAATGTGCTATGGATGAATTCATGAACTTGATGATGTTATATGTTGTAATATGAAAGCTTGATGTTGGGTTTACATGTGTTGTCTTTGAATTTTTGATGAAATTGAGTAATTTGGGCTTGATGGTAAAAATGTTATTTTTAAGGGGACTAAAATGTGAAATAAATGAAATGTGTCGACTTGTATGAGAGCCATGAAAATTCGGCCAAGCCTGTATGTAAACCAATTTTGTGTATTTTGTGAATTCGTAAAATAGGGACTAAAGTGTCGAAAAGTGAAAATGTGAGGACTAGTTTGTAAAATTCCTCAAATATGTGTTTATGGATTGAATTGAATTAATTGGTGAATAAAAGGGTTAATTTTGAAAACATATAGATCAAGAAAGGAGGAATTTAGACTTAGATCGAGAAAAGTCGAAGGTTATGAGTAGACAGTCCAAGTCAACAAATTTCGAGTACGAGGTAAGTTCGTACTTAAAATATGATGTTAAGTAAGTTTTGATGCCTTTAATATACATGGGTTATATATAATTGAATTGGATAATATGGTGATGAATCGGAAGTTTTGGCACTAAGTGTGCAGTTTAAACTAGCTTTGGCACTAAGTGTGCAATTTAACTAGCTTCGGCTACTTGAGGCACTAAGTGTGCGATACCGACTTAGTCTCGGTTATTTGAGATGGCACTAAGTATGCAGAAATATTTAGCTTCGGCTAACCTTATAGCACTAAGTGTGCGGATGTCTAAATTACGAATAACTTATGGGAAGTCTTATAACATTCAACAAGAGGTAAGTACGAAAGTGAATAAGTACGGAAAGATTCAGGTATGTATAATACCTAAGTGGTAGATGATGTTATGTATGTGAATTTCATTGATTTGATATGGTTTTACAGATTGAAATTGTGCAAATACTCATATGTTGTTATTCTATGTTCATATACTATTGATGATTTGAGTACGAGCTTACTAAGCTTTTGAAAGCTTACTTTGTGTGTGTGTTTGAATTGTTTTGTTGATATTGAAGCTACCAAGCTTGGGGATCATCAAGGATTGTCACCACACTATCGAATCTCATTTTGGTACTTTTGAAAATGTAAATATTTGAAGTATGGCATGTATAGGCTAGTAGTTGTGAAGTATGTTTTGTGATGTATATAGTTAGCCATGAGATTTGGCTAATTTGTGTTTGAACTCACATTTGATAATGGCTTATGATATGTGATGTTAATTTGCAATTATGGCATGTATTAATTGGATAAAGGAGAAGGTAAGTTTGGTGAGTTCATGGTATGAGAATGAATGATGTTTTTGATATAATCTTACATTATGTTTTAGCATAAAAAGGTAAGGTTTATAAGTACGTAAATGGTTGATAATATTATGACATGAATGATGTATGTTTTAGCATAAAGAATGGTTGATTGGGTTGTACATATATGCTTGATTCCTTGTTTGTAGGTTGACCCATAATGGGGTGGCAAGTTGGCTTAAACCAAGCCTGCATTGTGCCACACGGTCTGGGAACATGGGCGTGCCTTGTGGCTATGTATGCAAAGCAGTACCCTCACACGGCCATAGCACACAGGTGTGTCTGTTGGCTGTGGGTGAAAGCCTGTATGTATGCTCTATTTTGGCACGGCTGGATTACATGGGTGTGTCTAGTGCCTGTGTAAAGCACACGGCCTGGTTACACGGGCATGTGACTTCAACAGAATTGAGAAATTTTGCTAAGTTCTAAAAATTCTGAATGTGTTCGGTTTAGTCCCGACCTATTCCAATGCATGTTTAAGGTCTCGTTGACCTAAGAAAGGGACTTTATGTTGATGATTAACTATGATGCTATGATGTTTGTGAAAGGAATATAATGCTACGAAGTGTTTCAATATGTTCGATAATGCCGCTTAACCCTAGCCTGGTGATGGGTACGGGTTAAGGGTGTTACAAATCTAGCCACCGTCTCTGTCTTAAATTCAGCTCTTTTTGAGTCATCAAATATTTCAAACTTTTGTGATCTATAAACAAGTAACATTTCTCATCGTATAAATAATGTCTCCAAATCTTCAAAGCGAATACAATTGTGGACAATTCAAGATCATGTGTAGGATAATTCTTCTCATGTGACTTTAATTGTCAAGAAGCATAGGCCACTACCTTTCTTGACTGTATTAGCACACAACCTAAACCATTTAGAGACGCATCACTACCAAAAAATACGGTACACCAAATTTTGGCTGAGTCAAGACTAGAGCTTCTGTCAACATCTTCTTCAGCTGATCAAAACTCTATTCACACTCATCAGACCAAACAACTTCAACATTTTTCAGTAATAATTGGGTCAACAACAAAGCAATAATCGAGAAGTTTTTGACAAAATGTCAATAATAGCTTGCTAAACCGACAAAACTTCATAGTTCTGAAACATTTTTTGGAGTTTTCCAATTTACCACTGCAGATACTTTACTCGAATCAACTCAAATCCAATCAGTTGATATTATATGACCCAAAAATCCAACCTCATGAAGCCAGAATTCACATTTGCTAAACTTTTTGTGCAGCTTTTTTTCTCTCAAAGTCTGTAGCACAATCTCAAACATTGTGCATGCTCGGATTCTGTCTTAGAATAGATTAGTATATCATCAATAAACACAACCAGAAATCTATCCAAATAAGGTTGAAAAATCTGATTCATTAAATCCATGAAAAAAGCAGGAGCATTAATCAAACCAAATGGCATTACTAAAAGCTCATAATGACCATATCAATTTTGAAAGTAGTCTTTGACACATCACACTCTTTAACCTTCAACTGATAATACTAGGATCTAAGGTCTATCTTTGAAAACACTGCAACACCTTTCAGTTGATCAAACAAATCGTCAATACGTGGCAAAGGGTATTTATTTTTAATTGTGACCTTGTTCAACTATCTGATCTATGCATGTCTCAAAGAACCATCTTTCTTTTTCACAAATAAAATAGGTGCACCCTAGGGAGATATATTCGGTCTGATAAACCCTCAGTCTAATAACTCCTGCAATTGTGCCTTTAATTCCTTTAGTTCAGCTAGTGCCATACGATATGATGTTACTAATATCGAAGCAGTTCCAGGAATCACATCAATTACAAACTCAACTTCACGATCAGGTGGTAAACCTGGCAATTCTTCAGGAAACACACTAGCAAATTCACTAGCAATCGATAAATATTCTAGCGTCGATTCTGAATCTCGGGTATCTATACTAAAAATGTCCCATTACCTTTTCGCATCAAACTCTAAGCAGAAAAATCTGATATGATTCTAACAATATCTTTCAAATTCTTAGACTCAACTAAAATCATCTCTTCTATCTAACATTTCAAATCAATCCGTTTCTGTCTACAATTTATGAGAGCATCATGCAAAAATAACCAACTTATCCAGAATATAACATCAAATTCATGAAAGGGTAACAACACCAAATCAGTAGGGAATTCACAGCCTTTCACTTTCAGTGGACAATTGCGACACACTAAATTAACTATCACACTTTGACCTAATAGATTAGTAACTTGAATATGATAATTAGTAGATTCAATAGGAAACTTCTTTTCTGTTATTAATGCAGTGCAAAAACAAGAGTGAGTTGACCCAGGGTCAATCAATACATACACAGTAACATCCAAGAGATAAAATGTACCAGCAATCATATCTGGAGCTAGCTTCCTCCCTTGCTCGAATGGCATAAGTACACGCAGGTGCTTTAGCCTCTGAATTGGCAGCAATATCTTTCATACCCAAACAAGCAGTCCTAGTGGCACTAATTTGGCCTGAATGTCTATTTCTCTAAGAAGTTGTCGATTGCTTTTCTTTCTGCTCTTCATCCTCTTTTTATAATTGAGGACAATTTCAGATAAAATGATTAGTTGCTCCACATTTATAGCAAGCCCCTACTTTACTTTTACACTCGCCAAGGTGATATTTCCTCCAATATCTGCATTTAGGCTTAGGAGTATTTTGCACACTACCCACACTAACAGCGGGTCTAGTGGTCAACAATAGTAGCTGTAGTACCAAAAGAAAAAAATTTCCTAGGAATTCTTTTAGACTGAATTTAAGAAGAAATATGTCGGCAAAAGGTATCTAGACAAGAAAAAAAGGGAATTTCTTGAGTTGAGCCAAGGAAACAGATCAGTAGTTGAGTATAAGAGGGAATTTGTAACGCCTTTGAGGTGGCCCTGGGAAATTCCAACGGTGTCTACTTGTGTCGTTATGTCTTTAAGTAAAATCGAGCAGGAGTTAGTAGGATGATCAGACTTAACACAAATCCCACACAACTGAGCTGGGTCTGTTGTCCTACAAGCATATTTTTAACCACATTAGTAAGTTCATCAATCTTATTTACTATCAAAGGAGTACTTAGCTTATGAACCCTTTTTATAGGTTCCATAGGTGGTCGATACTGTTGAGAATTTGCAGCCATAGTCAAAATTATTTGCCTAGCTCTTTAGGGAGTCATGTTTACGAGAGCCCCTCCATTAGCAACATCAATTATCTTCGTTTCCATTAGGAGTAACTCATCGTAGAAGTACTGTAAGGGAGACTGTTCAGACAGGCCATTTGTGGGCAACTTGCGCACAACTTCTTGTATCGCTCCAAATATTCATAAAGTGATTCTACTTCTTTTTTCTATATTTCGACTATACTCCTCCTTAATTTGGCTGCTCGAGTTGCTAGGTAAAACCTGTCAAAAAAAATTGAGACATATCAGTCCAAGTATTAACAGATCTTAGAGGTAAATGAAACAACCATTTTCTATTGGAGTCGGCTAATGAAAATGGAAAAGCTCGTAGTTTTATTTGAACCTCAATTACTCCTTCTGGTTTCATGCTTAGACAAACCATGTAGAACTCATTTAGATGAGTATGGGGGTTCTCATTTTTCAAGTCACGAAAAGTAGGCAATAAATGTATTAATCTTGACTTCAACTTGAATAGTGTTTCGCTCGTCAAATAAGTTATGCATAGCGGTTGTTGTTCATCTTGTGCAGCTGCAAGTTGGTGTATAGTTTAATCTTTTGTATCACCCCTAACTCATATCTATCGTTGGAATATGGTTCCAGAGTATTACTGGAGTTTATGTTTTAAAACTATAAAAAATTTTAAAACAATATATTCATATCATCAATCATAGTAAAAATAATCAATAACATACATACTGTCCTTAATATGAGCCCTCAAAACCCGAAAAACACATTAAAAACAAGTCAGGAATAAATCGGAAACATAAAGAATTTTTCAGAAAAAGATGAAAATTTTCAAAATTGTAGGGATCACACGACCGTTTAACTCACATAGTTGAGAGATACGCCCGTGTCTCAGGCCAGGTGGACATTCGAAGTAGGGACATACGGTCATGTCCCAGCTCGTGTAACTCTCTGACTTGGGTCACACGGCCAAGCCACAAGCTCGTGTGCCATGCCGTGTAACTCTCGAAATGCAACCTTTAAAAACCTATAGGGAACACACGGTCGTGTTGCCTGGCCGTGTGGACAAAAAATAGGTCATTTCCAAGCCATTTTTCTCACACATTCATGCACACACCTATAACCAATTTAACACATGTAATCAAGCATCCCAAAGTACACCAAACCATACAACAACAAGCTATCCAAATAGGTACACATTCATACAACCAATATGCCCAAAAGACACCTCAATCACAACAATTAAACATGTATAACTAAATGCTTAGTTTAGCCAAAACTTACCATTTTGTACACATATCAAATGCACACTCATATGTACCTAATTTACAATTTAACATTTAGCATCATAAGCCATAAATACCAACTACATTTTTAATACCAAAATGACCATGTTCAACTTCCATCATCTAAGCATTATAAAGACTATAAATTCATCCATCAAAATGCCACATACGTATATCCACATATAAACCATTTCAATCATTCAAAATACCAAATTTACAAGCCAAAACATAATGGCTAAAACATCAACCATGTAACACCTCAAACTCGGCCCAGACGTTATGGCCGAATCTGATGTGCCACATTGAAGTTAAAAGCCCATGTTTCGTTTTAGTGCTTTAAAAACTGACTTTTGTTAAGCTAACAAAGTGAATGGGAGCTGGGCACCAGGTAGGAGTCCGTAACAGAGGAGGTGAGCCATGAAGGCTGCTTAAGTACCAAGCTCTTCTAATGGATCCAATCCAAGACATGCCCACAACCATTGCCACACTTGGTTAAATCGAGTTGTAATTTATTTAAGTTGAAATCTTTGATAAATCGGATAATCGTGGCTTGGTGTTATTTTGAAAACAATTATCATTTTGAAAACACGTCCTAAGTCTAGCCCATTTATTAACAAGCAGATGAAAGTTATTAAAAATAAAATAATCCCAAAAAAAAATTAAAATGGCCTTATTACAACCCAAAACCAAACAATAATATTAATAAGATAAAACTTATAAATAAATAAATCGGCTACTTATTGAAATTAAAAGAAACAGAAACAGTAGTGTGGCCATCTCCGGGTCCCTCGCAGCTCCAAACCATCTAAGCTTAGGGATTACCTGCACAGTTAGAAACGGGGTGAGTTTACGAAAACTCAGTGTGTAATCCCAATAACAAACAAACAGTGAAAACACAGTATCAGTACAATCTGGGCCAAAACCCTATTTAGTCTTGACATATACTAGGCCGAAGCCTTTTCATAAATCATATCGCTGGGCCGAAGTCTTTTCATAAATCATATCATTGGGACGAAGCCTTTACTGTAAACGGTATGGCCCTTAGGCCCATTTCAATATCACATGTAATGTCAACGGGTGTATGCAAGCCAAGCTCTCCATGTGGGGAATAACTCAACCCACCCAACCAAACTCTCCACTGGCAGCATAGATGCTTTATCATATAACTGGAGGCCTAGCCTCTTTTAATAACTGGGGCAAAGCCCTTTCTGATAAACTGGGGCAAAGTCCTTTCGGTAAACTGGGGCATAGCCCTTTTAGCACTTCCTCCATTTATAAAACCCAACCCATGCAACATGTCATGTATGTAGAATGTCATTCCCATATTTGAATCAAACAATCACAGTCAAGTCATTCATATCACCAACATATATTCACAATCAAATCCGTCAACCACACAGTCCAAGTTAGTCACTTGCCCACAAGGGCAAAACAGTCATTTAACACCCTAGGGGCAAAATGGTAATTTTACCGCACAAGGGTATCTCGATAATTCTACCCTACAGGGGTATTTCGGTATTTCTACCCTACAAGGGTATTTCAGTAATTCTACCCTACAGGGGTATTTCAGTAATTCTACCCTACAGGGGTATTTCAGTCATTCTACCCTACAGGGGTATTTCGGTATTTACAAATCAAGGGTATTTTAGTAATTTTACAAACTAGGGGTATTTTGGTAATTTTACTGATCGAGGGTATTTTGGTAATTTTGTAAACCAAGGGTATTTTAGTAATTTTGTAAATTAAGGGTAAAACGGTAATTCTGTAAATCGAGGGTAAAATGATAATTCTATAAATCAAGGGTAAAATGGTAATTCTATAAATTGAGGGTAAAATAGTAATTCTATAAATCGAGGGTAAAATGGTAATTCTATAAATCGAGGATATTTGGGTAGTTTTATAAACCGGGGGTACGTTGGTAATTTTACAACTGGGGGTATTTCAGTAATTTGGTAAACTGAAGTATTCTAAACAGGGATAACAATACGAATGGGCCTAAAGCCCTTCTCGGCCCAAATGGGCCCATACGCTTGTGTGGCCCTTTTAGCCCAAATCTAGCCACAGATATGAGATTCACCTAGCCTAGTCCAATATTTACTACACAATCAAACAACTTATCCAATTGGGCCCGTAGGCCCATTGGGCCTACAAGACCCCTTTCGGCCCATCGCAGCCCGAAGTAGCCATCCTACAGCTAGAGTAGCGAGAAAATACACACCTGATTAGCGACTAGAGTTAATCCAAGCTCCGAGCACTCTTAGCCGACGCCCAACCCAAACGAGCACGCCATATAGCGAAATGGATCAGCCAAGAAAGGTACCTTTACTCTCCTCATGGTTCCCTCTATTTAAAGCCAGCTTTGCATCCACTCTTATGTTAGCTTCCCGATGTGGGATCCCTCTAACATCAGAGTTTAAATTCAACACCAACTCTTACCGCCCCCTGTTAGCAAAATAAGTGCTCCTTGCTTGCCATGAGATTCGAAACCATGCCTCCCCTCAGATGCTCCACACGCTTCTTGCCACTAAGCCACAAGGCTTTTTGTGTCATATTTTATCCCCAATTAATTATAAGGTCTAAAGGCCAAAGTCCAGGTTCCCTTAAAAAACCAAAATAAATTGCAAGAGCCAAGACTTGAACCCAGGCTCCCATACAACCTTAATGACGCCACAACCACTAGACTACATGCTTCCTTGTGTCATTTATTTACCACAATAATTTAAAAGGTCCTCATCCAAGCATCCATGTTTTTTTCACTTAATACCAAATTTTTTGCTAAAGCCCAAGTTTGAACCCAAGATTTCTCCAACACTTCTCAAAGCCATTAACCACTAAGGAAAACATTTAATTGTGTTATTTCATTGCACAATTAAATACCTATATACAACTTCCTTACGGACCCGCACTCAAGGCCCAATACTTCTAGGCCCAAATTCGGGGTGTTACAATTCTACCCCCTTAAAGAAATTTCGTCCTCGAAATTTTCCACTCTCAGACTACAGAGCCACATTTCCTCTGCGCACTCTGATACTACTAATACTAACATACACCTAAAACAGTTATCCATCGGAGCGGATAGATTTCACATGCAAACAATTTCTACATTTCCAGAACGCACACCAAATAAATACTAAATCTAAATTCAAGCATTACAGCTTACTTTAACTAGAGAGTTCCAATATTGTGCTACTATCTATAGTAGTTTCTCAATATAGCACTTCAATCTATAACAGCAAACAGAGTTAGAGAACTTACAGATTTGGTGCCGGAGACTCGGTGTACCACACCTCCAGTAACATCTTTTCAGATAAAAGTCAAGTTTCGTTGAGAGATTTCAAAATAAAATTTTAGAAAAACCCTTTTCAAACCCCAATTTCGGAAAAAGAAAAGAAAAAAATAACAATAATTTTTTTGCTACCCATACCACAGCCGAGTTTTGTAACCTGGCTATGATACCACTAAATGTAACACCCCAAACCCGGCCCAGATGTTATGGCCAAATCTGATGTGCCACATTGAAGTTAAAAGCCCATGTTTCGTTTTAGTGCTTTAAAAATCGACTTTTGTTAAGCTAACAAAGTGAATGGGAGCTGGGCACCAGGTAGGAATCCGTAACAGAGGAGGTGAGCCATGAAGGCTGCTTAAGTACCAAACTCTTCTAATGGATCCAATCCTAGACATGCCCACAACCATTGCCACACTTGGTTAAATCGAGTTGTAATTTATTTAAGTTGAAATCTTTGATAAATCAGATAATCGTGGTGTGGTGTTATTTTGAAAACAATTATCATTTTGAAAACACGTCCTAAGTCTAGCCCATTTGTTAACAAACAGATGAAAGTTATTAAAAATAAAATAATCCCAGAAAAATAATTAAAATGGCCTTATTACAACCCAAAACCAAACAATAATATTAATAAGATAAAACTTATGAAGAAATAAATCGACTACTTATTGCAATTAAAAGAAACAGAAACAGTAGTGTGGCCATCTCTGGGTCCCTCGCAACTCCAAACCATCTAAGCTTAGGGATTACCTGCACAGTTAGAAACGGGGTGAGTTTACGAAAACTCAGTGTGTAATCCGAATAACAAACAAATAGTGAAAACACAGTATCATTACAATCTGGGCCAAAGCCCTATTTAGTCTTGACATATACTGGGCCGAAGCCTTTCGTTTAATGGTTACTAGGCCGAAGCCTTTTCATAAATCATATCGCTGGGCCGAAGCCTTTTCATAAATCATATCATTGGGCTGAAGCCTTTACTGTAAACGGTATGGCCCTTAGGCCCATTTCAATATCACATGTAATGTCAACGGATGTATGCAAGCCCATTTGGAGAGACTACTCAGCCCACCATCCGCTACTCTCTACCCGTACTAGCCAAGCTCTTCATGTGGGGAATAACTCAACCCACCCAACCATACTCTCCACTGGCAGCATAGCTGCTTTATCATATAACTGGAGGCCTAGCCTCTTTTAATAACTGGGGCAAAGCCCTTTTTGATAAACTGGGGCAAAGCCCTTTTCGGTAAACTTGGGCATAGCCCTTTTAGCACTTCCTCCATTTATAAAACCCAACCCATGCAACATGTCATGTATGCAGAATGTCATGCCCATATTTGAATCAAACAATCACAGTCAAGTCATTCATATCACCAACATATATTCACAATCAAATTCGTCAACCACACAGTCCAAGTTAGTCACTTGTCCACAAGGGCAAAACAATCATTTAACACCCTAGGGGCAAAATGGTAATTTTACACCACAAGGGTATCTCGGTAATTCTACCCTACAGGGGTATTTCGGTATTTCTACCCTATAAGGGTATTTCTATAATTCTACCCTATAGGGGTATTTCTATAATTCTACCCTACAGGGGTATTTCAGTAATTCTACCTTACAGGGGTATTTCGGTAATTCTACCCTACAGGGTTATTTCGGTAATTCTACCCTACAGAGGTATTTTAGTAATTCTACCCTACAGGGGTATTTCGATATTTTACAAATCAAGGGTATTTTGGTAATTTTACAAACCAGGGGTATTTTAGTAATTTTACAAACCAGGGGTATTTTGGTAATTTTACTGATCGAGGGTATTTTGGTAATTTTGTAAACCAAGGGTATTTTAGTATTTTGTAAATCGAGGATAAAACGGTAATTCTATAAATTGAGGGTAAAACGATAATTCTATAAATCAAGGGTAAAATGGTAATTCTATAAATCGAGGGTAAAACAGTAATTCTTTAAATCGAGGGTAAAACGGTAATTCTATAAATCGAGGATATTTGGGTAGTTTTATAAACCAGGGGTACGTTGGTAATTTTACAACTAGGGGTATTTCAGTAATTTGGTAAACTAAAGTATTTTAAACAGGGATAACAATACGAATGGGCCTAAAGCCTTTCTCGGCCCAAATGGGCCCATATGCTCGTGTGGCCCTTTTAGCCCAAATCTAGCCACAGATATAAGATTCACCTAGCCTAGTCCAATATTTACTACACAATCAAACAACTAATCCAATTGGGCCCGTAGGCCCATTGGGCCCACATGACCCCTTTCGGCCCATCGCGGCCCGAAGTAGCCATCCTATAGCTATAGTAGCGAGAAAATACACACCTGATTAGCGACTAGAGTTAAACCAAGCTCCGAGCACTCTTAGCCGACGCCCAACCCAAACGAGCACGCCATACAGCGAAAGGGATCAGACAAGAAATGTACCTTTACTCTTCTCATGGTTCTTTCCATTTAAAGCCAGCTTCGCATCCACTCTTATGTTAGCTTCTCGATGTGGGATCCCTCCAACATCAGAGTTTAAATTCAACACCAACTCTTACCGCCCCTGTTAGCAAAATAAATGCTCCTTGCTTGCCATGGGATTCAAAACCATGCCTCCCCTCAGATGCTCCACACGCTTCTTGCCACTAAGCCACAAGACTTTTTATGTCATATTTTATCCCCAATTAATTATAAGGTCTAAAGGCCAAAGTCCAATTTCCTTTAAAAAACCAAAATAAATTGCAAGAGCCAAGACTTGAACCTAGGCTCCCATACAACCTTAATGACGCCACAACCACTAGACTACATGCTTCCTTGTGTCATTTATTTACCATAATAATTTAAAAGGCCCTCATCCAAGCATCCAGGTTTTTTTCACTTAATACCAAAATTTTTGCTAAAGCCTAAGTTTGAACCCAAGATTTCTCCAACACTTCTCAAAGCCATTAACCACTAAGGCAAACATTTAATTGTGTTATTTCATTACACAATTAAATACCTATATACAACCTCCTTACGGACCCGTACTCAAGGCCCAATCTTCTAGGCCCAAATTCGGGATGTTACAAACCAAAAACAACTATACATGTGCATATTTATCCAATTATCAATTAACTTATTTCCATGCCAAAACATAACATAATTACTACATAATCACCCCACCATATTAGATTCATGCCATATCTAGTTCAAAACCTTTCCAAAGCATACCATTTCTTGACCATGTTGAGGTCAATTCAATATATATCACTTTGGTCATTCAAACATGCTTTAACATATTATCAAATTAACACATATTAATAATGCACCAAATGTACCAAGGCTACATCACCCAAAATGTCATATACATACCAAACACATGAACTAACATTCAACTAATCATCAACCATAAGTTCACCTATACATGCCGTTATGACCTTAACCAAGACATCAAAATCTACCGATAATATCGTTGGATAGTGTGATGGATCTCTGACTACCTTCCAACCTGATCGCGAAAATCTAAAAGTAAGGAAAAACAACTACGTAAGTAATGAATGCTTAGTAGACTCGTATAAACTTTAGTCAAATCAATCTATTTCAAATATGAATTTATACATATCAAGAATAATCCTATACCGATATCAAGATTCATGAAACCATATTCAATAACTCACAAGGTGAATAAATCCACAGCATCACATATACATATCATCCCTAGCATAATAGGATGTTAAATAACTTTAAACCCTTCCAAATTTTCTTATTTTCATTTGCATTTCATTACTTTCCATTGCATTTACTTTCTTTAACTCAAATTACAACATTAATTCAACACATCATTCCCTTTTTCATCATTTTACACTTCAAGTATGAACTTACTATTTCATTACCTTTCCACACCTGTTTCATATGCATAACACACAAGACATAAGCATATCATTCAACCATAGCCACAATCTAGTGTATTTAAATATAGCTCTTTTCGAATTAATCACATGATAAACATCTCATAAGAAATTGCATAATTTAAACCTTACAACTCTTTCATGAACACAAGCATATTTCTATTTGAGCACTTACCATTTCAATGCAACTTATAAGTAAACATAATATCATTCAATCAATAGCTTGGCACATGCCGAAGCATCAAACAACAACACATGCTAGCATACTTGAACATATTTCATATAAATTCAACATTGGTAACCATTTATTCTCAACATATAACACTTGAGTTTATTACTCATTTCAACTTACATAAATTCCATGATGTTCATATATGTACATGTCATAATACATATCATTCTCTTACTGTTTCTTATCTAAATAATGCCCGTTGAACCATTTAGAATACCATTGGATACCCAGGATAGCTCACACATTGTGTACTAACTCATATAACTGTAACATGTCAATTTCTGTACATGTATGCACACATGAGTTGTGAATAAGTATGCTCACACGAGCTGTGAAAATGGGCCTACTCACACGAGTTATGGGTTGGAACGTAGCTACACGATGCTGCTCACATGAGCTATGGAGTATTTGTAACGCATTCTGGATCTCAGCCATCAGTAGGACGTTCAGGACCAGTACCCAAATCATGTAAACCTTAATGACATGTCATTTGTAACAACTCATTTTCAGTGACATCTGAATAGTGGTTTCAAAACCACAAATTTAATGTGAGAATAATTATTTTATTATTATTTTAATATCTACAACATGTTAGTATTATCATATGAAAATTTCATTAAGAAATTTTACCGTTTACATGCTTAATTCGGTATAAAGGACTAAATTACAAAAGGTGTAAAATTTGAGTTGTATAAGCTAAAAGGATTTAATAGTTATGATATTAAATTTTTAAAGGGTTTATGTTGTAATATACCATGGTTATAATGAGTGGACAATTATGGAAATTATATATGTTGTTTTTAAGGTTAATTAAAATGTTAAATGTGTAATTTAGTAAATAATGTTAATTAAACTAAAGAAAAGACAAAAGTATAATATTTTATGTTCATCTTCCATTGAAATAAGCTAATAAAAACACCATTTTTGATGCTTTGAAGTCTTGGTTAGCTTGGTCCATGCATGTGTTCATTTTTGAGGTTAGTTTTTAATGGTTTTTATATTTTTGGGATTGTTGTAACTTAATCTAGCTAGCCCGGGGTCTAAATTGTGAAACTGTTAAACTAATAGGGTTTTTCCATTGATGAATGTGTAAGAGTTTTGATGTTTTATGGAAGAAAATGGTTAGTTGTTGATAAGCAAACAACTTTTGTTAAGTGATTTTTCATAAAATTGGTAAATAGGGATTTAATTGAAAAGTAGAAAACTATACATGGTGAAATTGTGAAATAAATGAAATATAGGACTTGTTAGGGACCTAATTGATTTTTGGCTAGGATGTGTTAAGGTTGAATTGCATGAATTTTTATTTTTATGAGCTAGGGACTAAATTGAAAAGAAATCAAAATTTTAGGGTCAAAAGAGTAATTTTGCAAACATGTGAATTTGGATTGAATTGAATAGAAGTGTAATATCCTGATTTTGGGCCTAGTCGGAATAGTGGTTTCGTGAATAAAAAGTCCGAGATAGAAATAATTATTTTATGATTATTTTGAGGTCTATGATATGATTGCATGATTGCGTGAAAATTTCGTGAAGAAATTTTATGCATAAAGTGCTTAAATTGAAATTAGGGACTAAATCGAATAATTTGTAAAACTTGCATTCTAGAAGTTTCTAGTATGAAATTGTTTTGAAATATTAATTAGGAGGTTTTAAATAGAATTTTACCAATTTCTAAGTCTATGGACAAAAATTAGACATGGATGAAATTTTTGGAAAGTTTAGTAGTAAGGGCATTTTGGTCATTTAGGGGTAAAATGAATTAAAATACAAAATTAAAAGCCAATTTTTCTCATCTTCAACCCCATGGTCGAATATAGCAAGGAGAAACCATGGCTAGGGTTTTTCAAGCTTCCAAGCTCGATTGTAAGTCCGTTCTAGCCTCGTTTTTAATGATTTTTACGTTTTTGGAGTTCTGGTAGCTCGACTAAGCTTATGTTAGCAATAATTCAATCTAGGGTTCATATTTGGAAAAATACCCATATGTGAAATTTTTGTATTTTGGTGTTTTATGATAGAATATGAGGTTTTAAATTATGTTAGACAACTTGTACTACTCGGTTTTAAGTGAAAACGAGCAAAAGGGCTTAATCGGTAAAAATACCTAATAGTCATAAGTACATGTTAGAGTGAGAATTTGATGTTACCATAGAAGGGAAAAATGATCAGCATGTCATAAAACATAAGAAAATAGGCTGAAGTTTAATTTACGAGCTTTGGGGCAAAAGTGTAAATATGCAAAAGTTTAGGGGCAAAACTATAATTTTGGAAAAATATGATTTTGGGTCAATTTGTATAATGTGAGTCCTAATTATACTATATTTTAAATGATAGAGCGAGGAAAACTAAAATTCGGGCTAAAATGGGGAAAATACCAAGTTGTGGACGAAATGGTAAAAGTAGCTATTTTCGCATACGAGGTAAGTTCATATGTAAATGTTGGTAACATAGTTATTATTTTAAATGTTTTAATGTTATTTAAATGATATGATAATTATTATGAAATATTATACTGTGATAATTGTTTGTTAATATGTCAAATTATGTGATATACTTGGAAAATGTAAAATACTACCGAGTATCGGTAACGGCATTCCGTAGAAGATGGTTGAGACACATGATTGGGAAAAAGGTCCCGTTGAACCTTAGGAATGGATTAGGATACAAGTGACATGTCACTAGGATATTTGGGCATCCGAACTCGTTGAGTTGAGTCCGAGTTTACTTATGGATGCGAATGTCTGAACTCGTTGAGTTGAGTCCGAGTTCGAGAGATGTAACTAGGCATTCGAGGTCGTTGAGTTGAGTCCGAGTTCACTTATGGATACGAAAGCCTGAGCTCGTTGAGTTGAGTCCGAGTTCACTTATGGGCGGGTTACATGGTAGCTTGGCTACATATGTGGCACTTATGTGCAAACTTTCTATGTATCCGAATTATATTCCGATGTGTTCAACGGGTAAAATTCTACTCAAATGGAGGAATACTCGAGATGAAAGAGATGTATTGGTAAGTGTTGTGAAATGAATACTTTGAATAGGTATGTACTTAACCCTCGGGTTGAAAACTCGATATAACAACAATATGGTAAGATGATAAATGAAAATGTGATATGAATGTCTCGGTGATGAATATGCAAATGATGTTTTATGTTTGCTTATATAGTTGTGTTACTTGCTATTTGCATGTCAACTTACTAAGCATTTATGCTTACTCCCTCCTTTTCATTCCTTGTAGTGTTGACAAGTCAGCTCGGAAATCGGAAACGGTCGGAGGCACGCTTACACTATCCGTATACCATCTTGGCATAATGGCTTGTATATTTTGAGTATGGCATGTATAGCATTATAATCATTTTGTGTATATGGTCTTATGATATGGTTATTGAGTGGTATGGAAATGCTTGGTAATGATTAGCCATTGTAATGGCTAATCATGATCATATTTGGTGTTATGTATGCTAAATTGCTAGCTAATCCATGGAAACCATGAAATAGGTAAAATTTACCATAAAATAGATTCAGACAGCAGCAGTGATGTAAGTTTGAAAAATCACTAAAAATAGTAGAGATACAATTAGATGATGAATAATATATGGAATTGAATAATTATGAGTCTATTTTCATATGGATGGAACAAAACAGGTATATAAGTTATATTTTATGAGATGTTTAAATATTTGTGAAACAGGGCCAGAGCAATTTCTGGATCCCCTGTTCTGACTTTGGAAATTCACCATAAATTGTTGAAATACAATTAGAAGTAATTATTTATATCTAAAGATTCCTTATTGAGTATAGTTTTAAGAGAAACAAACTTCATAGTCATTGAAATTCTGTACAGAGAGATATCTGATTCGTAATACACAGAGGTCAGAGCAGTTGAACCCTGAAACAGGCGAGACTTTAACTAATAAACTGTACTAATTGGCTTAACCAAAAATTCTATAAAAAAATTAGTAAATAGATAGATGAGTATATTTTCAGGGAAAATTGACGGAATTAGATTTCAAGTTTTGTAACTCGAGATATGAATTTTTAAACGATTGTGACGCAGATTGCTAGTTTAACTGGAAATTTTAAAAATAAATTGTTTGAGCTGTTTAAGTAATGAATTAAGTCTGTTAACACCTTGTGTTCGACTCTGGCGACGGTCTCGGGTACGGGGCATTACATTTGGTGGTATCAGAGCAGGTTTAGTCAGTTCTCGGGCTAACCTAGCATGTGTAAAAGTTTAGCTATACATGCCACTGATCTGTGATAGTGTGATGTCTTCCGACGCGTATGAGTACCGTCTTATTTAGACAGGGTACTCTCCAACCGAGTTGCGCTGACCATGTTCAATGTTATGTGTAGGTATTTGAGTAAAATTATGATTATGATAAGTCTCGGTTCAGAAAAGTATGAATAAAAGTTTATGATGCATATGTGATAAAAATCCATATTTGCTTAATGCTTATATGATGTAGTGTATATGGCTTACTTGATAAGATGAACGGAATAAATAGAAAGTAGTAGAGGTATGAATAAAAGTCATAATATTATGATAGAAATGAAAATGTTCTTGTCTTGATTTGGACATTGAATGTTGATGAATGTTAATGATATACAATTTTTATGAGATAAAGGATTATAATGAAATGAACTTATCTATGTTAAATTGTTGGACTGAATTATATGATTGTAATGATATGTACATGATGATGCACGAAATGAAAGTTGTGATTGTGATGCAAATATCTATGTTTGTTTGGTCTTATATGATGTCATGAGTATGACTTAATTTAATTAAATGAATGGATAAGTAAAGCTATCTAGAAAACATAGAATGTATGCATAAGTATATTGTCTAAATGGGACAATAGGAAAATTGGTGTAAGCCAACATGAATGTTGCATTGCCTGAATGAATGACATGATTTTGATGATGTTGCTATGATGATGGAAGTTGTGTCATATGTGTATGTATAAGAAAGTCGAGTCAGAGGTCCTACAACCCCTCCCCCTTACCGAAGTGGTACTTATAATGGAATTTCATGAGATTTGTATTGAATAAGTTTCCGGTTGAGAACCCAAAGAGTTCAGTGATAGAATAATTATAAGTATGATCAGAGATTGAAAATGAGCTGATAAGTAAAGTCAAAGTCAGTAAAGTATCAGATTGATATAAAGATTATTGGAATTATGCACTGTCCCAGTCAGAGAAGGAAATTCTCTTTGGTAAATCGAATTACTCAGGTGCAAGGTCGAGAAAAGTGTAAATCAAAATTTATTCAGAATTGACCTTCTTTAGTGAATGGTTTAATATGAAATTTGTGATGGCAGAACTAGCTGGGGAAATGATATTTGAAATGTGAACTATCTGAGTGTGACAGTTATGACTGGACAGATTTAGCAGTCTCTTTTGAGATGTTCTATGTGTTTACCCGTTCTCAGAAATATTTCTATGGCTATTGATCTTTTGAAGAAATTCTTGTTATATGGGAATGTCTTCTAATTCTAGTGTTCGATGAAAGCATTGGTAGTCTGACTGGTTTATAATTTATATTGCTCTATTTCATCGGGTATTCTATTCCATTTCATCTGATAAGAATTGATGAGAGAATACATATGATATTATGATTCTGTTTCTACTACTTGATCCTTCATCTGATATATATGTATGGGAAGATATATTGTTCTTGTTATATTTGATTCTAGTGGGATTAAATGATGTTTTCTTTTGGACTTTCTTTCTTTGAAGAATTATCGGGGTATTCTGTATTTTCTCTATGAGTTCGGTTTTTGATTCTCCGGCATAGTATCATATCTTGGATTTCTTTATTCAGTTTTCTTGTTATCTTTGTTCTATAATTCGTCAATTATGACTCATGTTCGAAGTACGTTCTTCAGCTTGTGATAATCATGTCAAATATGACTATACTTCTAATTTGATCTTGGTAATGTTGTGATTTTAGTATTGAGATTTTTTTTCTAATTTCTGTGTAAGGATTTGACATCAGTAAAGGCATAGGTGATAAAAGCGCAAGTTTCAGTTGGTATGGTGAATTATTTATTTGAAAGATTTGATGTGACAATTATGTCAGGATTATTTTTCTCAAGTCTGATAATATAATTTCATTTTTGTACTGATAAAAGAGTAAATAGTCTGAACGAGAAGTGTATATTTATTAGAAAGAGTTGGATATTAGTTAAAGTCACTACGAATGATAAGATTTTCATCTTGTGAAAGCTGAAAAGTTTATTACATGTTGACAAAGTTTGGATAGAAGAGAATATTGGTACCCGAAGCGTCTGAACTAGACTAGTCTACATTGAGTAAAGACTTCCTGACTTTCAGTAATGTACTGTTGTATGAATTGTGATGTGTTTCAAGACAGTGAGGTAATGTGATAGTTTAGAGCATTCGATGTTACATAAAATCAGAGTTGTTAAAGGGGTTAAAGCCGAACATTGGGATCTATCAAAATTATCCTTGTCAGTGTTGATATTGGGATGGAAATGAGAAGGATTATTCTTGAGGCCATGTCAGAAATATTTCCATGCCGGAAAGAGGAAAATGTGATGTATCCTATTGTTAAATGTTTGGCGAGATCTATAAATCATATCGGTATTGAATGAATTCCTACTCATCAGATTCATGGAATTTCAGGTCTCTTTGATTGTTGAATTTCTTGGAATTCTAGTCTCCGTTAACCAAATTGAGATCTGGTTTTATGTCAAGATGACAAGGGAAACGGAGAAGGGTTGAAAATTTAAGAACAATTAAGAGATGAGTTCGTAAACTTTCAGAATATATGAGAAATTAATCAGATATATTGGAGGTATAGCCTAAGTGAAAGTTCTTCGGCACCGAATATGAGATTAAAAGTGAAGACCACTTTTCTGGTAAGATTTTCGGGGACGAAAATCCCTAAAGGAAGGAGAGTTGTAATATCCTAATTTTGAGCCTAGTCGGAATAGTGGTTTCGTGACCAAAAAATCCGAGATAGAAATAATTATTTTATGATTATTTTGAGGTCTATGATATGATTGCATGATTGCGTGAAAATTTCGTGAAGAAATTTTATGCATAAAGTGCTTAAATTGAAATTAGGGACTAAATCGAATAATTTGTAAAACTTGCATTCTAGAAGTTTCTAGTATGAAATTGTTTTGAAATATTAATTAGGAGGTCTTAAATATCAATTTTACCAATTTCTAAGTCTATGGACAAAAATTGGACATGGATGGAATTTTTGGAAAGTTTAGTAGTAAGGGCATTTTGGTCATTTAGGGGTAAAATGAATTAAAATACAAAATTAAAAGCCAATTTTGCTCATCTTCAACCCCATGGCCGAATATAGCAAGGAGAAACCATGGCTAGGGTTTTTCAAGCTTCCAAGCTCGATTGTAAGTCCGTTCTAGCCTCGTTTTTAATGATTTTTACGTTTTTGGAGTTCCGGTAGCTCGATTAAGCTTATGCTAGCAATAATTCAATCTAGGGTTCATATTTGGAAAAATACCCATATGTGAAATTTTTGGATTTTGGTGTTTTATGATAGAATATGAGGTTTTAAATTATGTTAGACAACTTGTACTACTCGGTTTTAAGTGAAAACGAGCAAAAGGGCTTAATCGGTAAAAATACCTAATAGTCATAAGTACATGTTAGAGTGAGAATTTGATGTTACCATAGAAGGGAAAAATGATCAGCATGTCATAAAACATAAGAAAATAGGCTGAAGTTTAATTTACGAGCTTTGGGGCAAAAGTGTAAATATGCGAAAGTTTAGGGGCAAAACTGTAATTTTGGAAAAATATGATTTTGGGTCAATTTGTATAATGTGAGTCCTAATTATACTATATTTTAAATGATAGAGCGAGGAAAACTAAAATTCGGGCTAAAATGGGGAAAATACCAAGTTGTGGACGAAATGGTAAAAGTAGCCATTTTCGCATACGAGGTAAGTTCATATGTAAATGTTGGTAACATAGTTATTATTTTAAATGTTTTAATGTTATTTAAATGATATGATAATTATTATGAAATATTATACTGTGATAATTGTTTGTTAATATGTCAAATTATGTGATATACTTGGAAAATGTAAAATACTACCGAGTATCGGTAACGGCTTTCCGTAGAAGATGGTTGAGACACATGGTTGAGAAAAAGGTCCCGTTGAACCTTAGGAATGGATTAGGATACAAGTGACATGTCACTAGGATATTTGGGCATCCGAACTCGTTGAGTTGAGTCCGAGTTTACTTATGGATGTGAATGTCTGAACTCGTTGAGTTGAGTCCGAGTTCGAGAGATGTAACTAGGCATCCGAGCTCGTTGAGTTGAGTCTGAGTTCACTTATGGATGCGAAAGCCCGAGCTCGTTGAGTTGAGTCCGAGTTCACTTATGGGCGGGTTACATGGTAGCTTGGCTACATATGTGGCACTTATGTGCAAACTTTCTATGTATCCGAATTATATTCTGATGTGTTCAACGGGTAAAATTCTACTCAAATGGAGGAATACTCGAGATGAAAGAGATGTATTGGTAAGTGTTGTGAAATGAATACTTTGAACAGGTATGTACTTAACCCTCGGGTTGAAAACTCGATATAACAACAATATGGTAAGATGATAAATGAAAATGTGATATGAATGTCTCGGTGATGATTATGCAAATGATGTTTTATGTTTGCTTATATAGTTGTGTTACTTGCTATTTGCATGTCAACTTACTACGCATTTATGCTTACTCCCTCATTTTCATTCCTTGTAGTGTTGACAAGCCAGCTCGGAAATCGGAAACGGTCGGAGGCATGCTCACACTATCCGTATACCATCTTGGCATAATGGCTTGTATATTTTGAGTATGGCATGTATAGCATTATAATCATTTTGTGTATATGGTCTTATGATATGGTTATTGAGTGGTATGGAAATGCTTGGTAATGATTAGCCATTGGAATGGCTAATCATGATCATATTTGGTGTTATGTATGCTAAATTGCTAGCTAATCCATGGAAACCATGAAATAGGTAAAATTTACCATAAAATAGATTCAGACAGAAGCAGTGACGTGAGTTTGAAAAATCACTAAAATTAGTAGAGATACAATTAGATAATGAATAATATATGGAATTGAATAATTATAAGTCTATTTTCATATGGATGGAACAAAACAGGTATATGAGTTATATTTTATGAGATGTTTAAATATTTGTGAAACAGGGCCAGAGCAATTTCTGGATCCCCTGTTCTGAATTTGGAAATTCACCATAAATTTTTCAAATATAATTAGAAGTAATTATTTATATGTAAAGATTCCTTATTGAGTTTAGTTTTAAGAGAAACAAACTTCATAGTCATTGAAATTCTGTACAGAGAGATATCTGATTTTAATACACAGAGGTCAGAGCAGTCGAACCCTGAAACAAGGGAGACTTTAACTAATAAACTGTACTAATTGGCTTGACAAAAAATTCTATAAAAAAATTAGTAAATAGATATATGAGTCTAATTTCAGGGAAAATTGATGGAATTAGATTTAGATTTTTGTAACTCAAGATATGAATTTTTAAGCGACTGTGACGCAGATTGCTAGTTTAACTAAAAATTTTAAAAATAAATTGTTTGAGCTATTTAAGTAATGAATTAAGTCTGTTAACACCTCGTGTTCGACTCCAGCGACAGTCTCGGGTATGGGGCGTTACAAGAAGTGTTATTAAATTGGTTGAATTTATTTATTTAGATCAAGATAAATCTCAACGGATTTAAATCAAGGAAAGGCGAAAATTCTGGATTAACCAATCGTACTCCTATGCGATAGTTGTCGAAGTAAGTTTAGAGTAATTAAATTGTATCATTTGATTTATTGAAGTATTCATATTTTATAATCAAGTAGTTAATTATTATATAATTATATTCTTGATTGCACTTACGTGCCCTTGTTGTACTTCGATACCCCTGATCGCACCTATGTGCCCTTTTTGTACTTCGGTACCCCTGATCGCGCTTGATTTTTCCCCTATTGTACTTTGGTATCCCTAATCACACTTACGTGCCTCTGTTGTACTTCAGTACTCCTGATAACACTTTTGTGTCGTGGTTACATTTTGGCAGCATTAATCAAATAAAATAAAAGTTTATGCATTTAATGTTAAGTTAAATGAATTGCTATGTACTTATTAAGCTTTATAAGATTATACGTGTTTGTGTGTTGTTCTGTAGATTTCTTCTACTGACTGGGGATGGATCAAAACTTTGGCTCACACTATTTATCTTTGTTAGAAGCATTTGAACTCTTTTGGGATTGTGGCATGTGTATGTGGCTATAAGTATATATGTATATGTGTCTAGTCAATTTTGGTGTAAAAATGAACTACGAAGTTATGTGTTTGGACCCTTTGTTTCTAGGTTATATGTATCTTTTGACTTGATAAAATGATGTGGATGCAATCACTTATGAATGGTTTAATGATGATGAATTTAATTTTTTATGCTAATATTTATGTTGAATAGGTGTTTAAATAAATAAAGATGAAAGACTAGTTTAAAAATGTATGTTATAAAGGTTATGTGATATGCTTGAAATGTGGTGATTTGGTATCTTTGCTTTCAATGGCATAAGAGTCTATTAGTGCTAGTAGTGGAATGATACAAATGGTACCTTTTTAGTGTTTGGTTGTTAGGTAATTTAAGTGGCATTTGATGAGGTAAGCTTAGTTTTGAAAGTAGTGAATACTATGGTAAATTTAAATATATGGATGTACATGGCTTGATATTATAATTGAGGTGCCTTTGGGCATATTGGTTGGATGTGTATATAACATATTAGGATTGCTTATTATACTTGGTTTTAATGCAATTTGAATGCTTGTATATATGTGCAAATTTGGATGTAGGTTCAACGCTAAGATGGGTGAGAAAAATGGCTTGAAAAATGACCTATTTTCATCCACATAGGAAGAGACACAGGCGTGTGTCTCAGCTGTGTGTGACACACGGCTAGGTGGCACAGCTGTGTTTCTGCTGTATCTTTTAAAGGGTTCCAAGTTAGGATGTTACATGACCTAGCACACGGCTTGAGACACGGGCATGTGAGGTTACTTCGAAGGGTACACAGCCTGGCACACGGGCGTATAGCTTGGCCATGTGACACAAGTCAGTGAGTTACATAGGCACGGAAACGGGCTGAGACACGACTGTGTGTCCTTACTTTGAATGCCCACATTGTAACACCCTAAACCCAGCATAGACGTTATGGCTGAATCTCACGATGTTACATATGAGTGTTTTTCACAAAGCTTGATATCGAAAGAAAACCCTTTTTCTATGTTATGTATTCTTAATTATGATTTTAAAACATGTCGCTCATAAAATGTTACTCATGTTAAAATTTTTAAAACATTGTCTCTTGAGGAAGCTCTTAAACAATTACGTATTCTTGGTATTTTTGGAAAACATTAGTCTTTTGAAAAAACGCGTCTTGTCCTACTGCTAGCAGCTATGAATCAAAATAATTAAAAGCCCAAATTAAAGATTAAAAACTTATAGAATCCTTATTACATAAAAAGATAGCCAAATTAAAATACTTGTTATTTAAAATTTAATTTGGAAGTCCAAGCGGTTGTGTGGCTACCTTTGAGTCCCTCGTAGCAGCGAGCCACCTAAGACTGGGGATTACCTGCGCAGATAAACAGAAGGGTGAGTTTACAAAAACTCAATATGTAATCCCTTAAAAACATACAGTCAATCATGCAGTAGGCAAATACAGTTTGGGCCTAAGCCCGTGTCAGTAACAGTTCAGTTTTCGTTTGGACCTTAGCCCATTATAGTATCAGTATTAGTGTGGGACTTAGCCCATTACAGTAACAGTAACAGTACAGATATGCAATCAAAAATCTTACCCAACCAGCCTCTACACTCCACTCCGTCCAACCCTACACTCCATGTGGGGATAAAATCAACCCACCCATCCCTACACTCCAAAATAGCATCGGTTACAGCACTAAACAGTATTTGCAGCAGAGCTGCCAATACAGTACACTTCCTCCAATCATAATTGTAACATCCCGAATTAGGGCCTAGTCGGAACAGTGGTTTCGAGACCACAAATTTGACACATTAAAATTTATTTTTATTATATTTTTATGCTCTACAATTTCACGGGATGATTTTTTGAAAATTTCGTTTGAAAATTTTGACGTTTGGGCACTCAATTTGGTCAAAAGGACTAAATTGTAAAAAGTGCAAAAGTTGAGTTCTACATGTTAGAGGTGTCTAATTGTTATGGAAATTTAAATTGGAGGCCCTTAAATGGTAATTAGACCATTGGATAATTTTTTGGACAAAAATGGGCATGAAATGGGTGAAATAGAATATTTTTAAGTTAGGGGCATTTTGGTAATCTAGTAATTAAAATGAATTAAAAACAAAATTAAAAGCCAATTTTTGTCCATCTTCTACCCCATGGTCGAAACTTGCATGGAGAAGACATAGATAGGGTTTTTCAAGCTTCCAAGCTCGATTGTAAGTCCGTTCTAGCCCCGTTTTTAATGATTTTTATGTTTTTGAAATCCTCGTAACAAGATCTACTCATTTCTAGCCATATTTTGAGATAGGGTTTGTGTTTAAAAATTTACCCATGGATGACATGCATGTGTTTTTATGTATAATGGTAGAAAATGAATGCTCGGTGTGTAATAAACGACTTTTACTAAGTGATTTTCGATGAAATTGTCAAAAAAGACTGTTTTGCAAAAGTTACAAATTTATCATAAAAGTGTGATTTAGTGGAAATTAAGGGCTGCTAGTTATCGAAATTATTCGGCTACGCTTAGAATGCAAGGAAATTGGATAAAAATAATTTTACGAGCCTTGGGAAAAAGTACAAATATGTGAAAGTTTAGGGGTCAAAATAAAAATTTGTAAAAATATGATTTTTGGACCCATATGAATAATGTGACTAATTATTAAGCTAAATATGATATTATAGATAAAGGAAAATGAGATTTAGGCATAGATTGGGAATGAATGAGATTATGGACTAAATCGGAATAAATAGCCGTGCTCGCATCCGAGGTAAGTTTGTATGTAAATAATATATCGATTCTTTTTATGTTATTATTTTTCGTTATTATATGAGATGTGGCTGCCTATAGAATGATCATTTGATGTAAATTACTAATTGAAATAGACTATGAATGAGTTTGTTAAATGTTGAAAAGTGAGAAATTTCCCGGTTGAACCTTCGGAATAGAAATGATACGAATGATCCATTGTGAGAACACATGTGTAGTATTATGTGCAGGCTACTATATGTTTAAGATGGTTTTAAGTCACGTGTGTAGTACTAAGTGCAGGCTACTACGTGTACCAGATAGTTAGGTCGTATGTGTAGTACTAACTGCAGGCTACTATGCGTACCCGACAACTTCAATCACGTGTGTAGTACTAAGTGCAGGCTGCTACGTGTATCAGATGGTTAGGTCACATGTGTAGTACTAAGTGCAGGCTACTACGTATACCAGATTGTTAGTCGCATGTGTAGTACTAAGCGCAAGCTACTATGTGTACCAGATAGCTTCGGTTACAAGGGTGGTAATATGTGCAGGCAATTGTGTATCTGTTATAATTTCAATAAGTTCAACGGGAAATCAACTAAGTGAAAATACATGTGAACGTGAACATGAACATGTGATGAATAAGTGCAAGTATATTTTTGTGGAAATTTATGAGCAATGTGCTCGATAGTTGAGCAAACTTTCGGTAAGATGGAATGGAGTAAGTGAAATTATGTAAGAGTGAAATTTTTAATAAAACAATTTTAGACAGCAACAGTTATGTAACTTTGAAAAATAACAAAAAATCATGGAAATCGAATTAGAGGTTGAATAAGATATGAAATTAAATATTTTTGAGTCTATTTTCATATAAAGGAAACGATGTAAGTAAAAGAATTTCATATTATGAGATATTTGAATTTTAGTAAGACAAGGTCAGAATGATTTTAGAATCCCCTATTTTGACTTGGAAATATCATTAAAAATTGTAAAAAAAAATAATTATGGGTTATAATTTATATGATTAAAATCCTTAATGAGTCTATTTTCAAGAGAAACAAATGGAAACATTAATAAAAATATGTACTATAAGATAATTGACTTTTAGTAAAGAAAGGTTGAAGCTATCAAGTAGCAGAACAAGGGTAACTTTAAAGAATAAACTATACTTATTGGTGAGACAAAAAATTCTGGAAATTTAATGGTAAAAATATATATGAGTCTAGTTTTAGGGAAAATTTACAGATCTTAATTTGGAGTTCTGTAGCTCCAGATATAAATAATTTAGTAACTATGACTCGAGAAAACAACATGACTAGAAAATAAGTAAAAGTGTAATTATGATAATATTTCCATGGAATCATGTTGATAATTTGCTTATTATTTTCATATGGACTTACTAAGCTTTAAGCTTACTCCCTCATTTCCATTTGTTTTAGTGTTGTCAAGTCAGCTTGGGGTTGGAGATCTTCGAAGGCAGCCTTACACTATCAAGCCAATACATTTGGAATATTGTTACATATGTTAGAATTATCAATTGAGTGGCATGTATAGGGACCTAGTTCTATGACATGTGTTATTATGATTTGGCCAAATGTATTGGCCTATTTTGAGCTATTGTATATGGCCATGAGATGTGGCTCATATTGATTATGGCTTGTAACTATAGCTAGTTAAGTTATGATTTATTGCTTATGATGTGAATATATGATTATATTTGTTTGTCATGAATGGTTGGCAATATGTCATGTGTGTTGAATGCATGTTTTATGACCATGAATTAAATGTGTAACATGGAGATAAATAATAATGCTTTGAACATGGAAGTTTGATGATAAGTTGAAATAAATTGGCACAAAGATAACTATGGTATGGCTAGTCTTGGCTTAATGTGGGAATGTGTAACACATGCATGTTGATAGGTAAATGATATGTTTGTATCATAATTGAGGATGTTGAATGCCATTAGATCCATGTATATGTGTGTGCATGTAAGGGTAACAAAAAGGCTTGGAAAATATCCTAAGAGTTCACTACACGGTGTGAGACACGGCCGTGTGTCTCAACCATGTGAGGGACACGGCCTGGTGATACGGGCGCGTGGCCTAGCCGTGTGGTTCAATTTATTTGCTGACGTCATATACAGAGAGTTACATGGCCTGAGGACACGGGCGTGTTGATGGCACACGGGCGTGTGACCCTATTTCATGAGAAAAATTCTTAAGTTTTTCCTAGAGCTTTCCAAAGTTCTCGGTTTAGTCCCGAACCCTTTCTAAAGTATGTTTTAGATTTTGTAAAACCATATAAAGGACTATGTGCACGTGATTGAATGTTTTAAAATATGAACGAAATTTTATGGCCCAGATTGCATGATTGTTTGCATTTAAGTCCGTTAATGCCTCATATCCTGTCCCGACGTCGGACACATGTAGAGGGTGTTACAATAATAAACCCACCCCCATGTAACATATCATAATATCATACATGTATGCAATATATATAAAATGACATGCTCAATCAGTCATACATCTCATAAGGGAATAATAGTCATTTTAGCACATAAGGGCATAACTGTCATTTTATCAATTTTGGGGATCTAGGTATACTTATCGACCCAACAGTAGATCCACAGTCGTCTAGGATGACTCGTGCAACATTAACAGTCAAACAGTGATAATGGGCCCAAAGCCCATAATGCAGGCCCATGTAGGCCCACACGCCTGTGAGGTCCACATAGCCCAAAAATGGCCTTGGCCGTGTGGATTACACAACCTGGCCCAACATTCTCCACACATTCGTGTGGTTTGCCCGTGTGGGGCCCACATACCCGTGGGTCCCACACAGCCCATTTCAGCCCAAAATGGCCCAAAATGGTCTCGGCCCATGAAATCGCTCATGGATGGCCTCAACGATCTTACGCCCACGTTTAGGCATTCGGATTACCACACGAACGAGCACACGCCTGCGTGGTGTCGACAATCACTTATTTCGGCTTTTGTTGATTTACAATTAGGGCAACGTTTGTTTACACACCTTGATTGCGAAAGTGCGCTACTAGCCCATGAGTACTCCAAACCTATCACAATCAGAAGTTTCAGTTAATCGCCTATCAAACGAATTGGAAAGAACCCTAGCCAACACTTGTTTAAGAGATTACCTATCACTTGCCTTGATTGATCACACTAAAACCATTGCAAGAGATCGCTTATGACCCTTAAAGACTTCCTGCATTCCAATCACCACTTGTTAATTATTACCATTCACACAAGTCATTGAACCAAGTGTATAGTAACTTACTGAAAGTGTAAACTTAGGATAGGGAACAGAAGTGATCGGCCTACCCTCAAAAGCACACACTTGAACCGAGGCATAAGATGTAATAATCGCACCCCGTGAGCCCAAACAGAGATGGCGACAAAGGCAGGGCGTTCAGCTATAAGCCAAGGATTCGACCACCAGAAGGTAACACCACAACAACAAGGGAGAAATTTCCTGAAACCAGAAAGAGTAGAGGCAAAGAGGGGGAGAAGTATTCGGCAAAAGTAACAAAGTGCAACGAGAGGGAGATGTCGATACTTGAAAGAGTTAAGAAGGGGGAAGGAAAAGGGTGTTCGACCAAATAGGGAGTTACTTGAGAGAGAAGAGAAGAGGAGTCAATGAGCACTTGCCAAAATCGAAAACAAAAGAAATAGAGAGGGGTGATGAGATATTCTGCCAAGGTAACAAGGTGAAAGTGTAACACCCCTATCCCATCTCTGTCGTCGAAATAGGTAAGGGGCATTACTAGACAAACAGAACATTTCAAACCAATTTAGAATCACAGATATCATAGAACATCATTTCATAAGCAATCATCTCTTAAGATGGTCTACGAGACCTAAAATGTACTTTTAAGAAAGGTCTGGACTAAAACGAACGCATTCATAATTTTCAGAACTTCACCAAATCTTTCAAAACTATTAAAGTCACACGCCCGTGTGACTAAGCCGTGTGACACACACGGGCACCAGACATGCCCATATGATCCAACCGTGCCAAAACAGAGCAAGCATACTGACTTTCACCCACGGCCAATAGACAGCTCGTGTGCTATGGCCGTGTGATACTTGGCTAGCTACAGACTTATGCCCACGGCCATATGACACGGCCATGTGTCAAAGCTGTGTGATTTTAAGAGGTTATTGCCAAACAAATACGGCCACAAAGCACACCCGTGGCCTTTGACCGTGTGGTACAAAGCAGGCTTGGTTTAAGCCAATTTTACCACTCCTTTTTGGGTTCATTCTTACAAGCAATAATATACAACAATCATACAAAATTTTCAACCAATTCTATGTTCAAAATGGCCAAATCACATTAGAACATAGCACATTACAAATATACACCAAAATTATGCACAAACTTATCATTGGCTAGCCAACCTCATGGCATAATAGATTCAGACTAGGGTCAAAACTAGACTGTTACAATTCTCCCCCCTTAGGGATTTTCGTCCCCGAAAATCTTACCATTAAATAGATTTGGATATTTTTTTTCATAGCATCTTTAGACTCCCATGTGGCCTCTTCAACACTGTGTCGATGCCATATCACTTTAACCAATGGAATTTTCTTGTTTCGCAGCTCTTTTACTTCACGAGCTAAAATACGGATCGGCTTTTCTTCGTAAGTCATATCGGACTAAATTTTAATCATAGACGGTGAAATTACATGCAAAGAATTAGATCTATATCATCGAAGCATTGATACGTGAAACACGTTATGAATCTTTTCTAACTCAAAGGGTAGCCTCAATCTATAAGCAACCGGCCCAACTCGTTCGATGATTTTATACCGTTCGATGAACCTCAGACTCAACTTGCCCTTTTTACCAAATCGGAACGGTTTATTCCACGGAGATACTTTCAGAAACACTTTATCACCGATCTCAAATTCGATATCTTTTCTTTTTAAATCTGCATATGATTTCTGATGATCGGAGGCAACTTTTAGACTATCTCAGATTACTTTGACCTTCTGTTCAGTTTCTTTTATCAGATCAATACCGTAAATCTTATTCTCATTGAGCTTAGACCAGTATAATGGAGTTCTACGCTTTATACCGTATAAGGCTTCATACGGTGCCATTTTGATGCTCGACTAAAAACTATTATTATAAGCAAATTCAATCAAGGGTAGATATTGTTCCCACGCACCTCCAAACTCAAGAATGCAACATCTCAACATATCCTCGAGTATCTAAATTATCCGTTTAGATTGACCATCAGTTTACAGATGAAAACCAGTGCTAAAATGCAATTTAGTACCCAAAGCATCTTGCAACTTCTTCTAAAATTGCGATGTAAATCTTGGGTCTCTACCTGACACAATCGACAATGGCACACCATGCAATCTCACAATATCAGAAATATATAACTCAGCCAATTTATCGAGTGAGAAATCAGATCGTACTAGAATAAAATGAGCTGACATCATTAATCTGTCAACTACAACCAAGATCGAATCTTTCTTTCTCAGAGACAGGGGTAAACCCGAAACAAAATCCATGGTCACTCGATCCATTTCCATTCCTAAATCATAATTGGTTGTAATAACCCAGATGGCACCTGATGTTCAGCTTTAAGTTGCTGAGAGATTAAACATTTAGAAACAAAATTAAGGATATCTCTTTTCATTCTGGACCACCAATAATGCTTCTTCAGATCATTATACATTTTCGTACTCCCCAGATATACAAAAAATCTACTACTGTGAGCTTCACTCAAAATCATTTGAATCAACTCTGGATTTCTTGGAACACAAAGTGTATTTCTAAATCTCAGACAGTCATCAACATCTATTCAGAATTCAGAATCAGAATCAGAATTACACTGAGTTCGTTTAACTATAATTTCATTATCCCTCTTTTGAGCCTCACAGATCTGTTGTAAGAACAAAGGTCTTGCTTTTAATTAAGCTAAAACTGAACCATCATCAGACAGAACTAAATGAGCATTCATCGCACTCAAAGCAAATAATGATTTTCGACTTAAAGCATCAGCAACAACATTTGCTTTTCCCGGGTGATAATCAATCACAAGTTCGTTGTCTTTTAGCAGTTCTAACCATCTTCTCTATCACAGATTCAAATCTTTTTGCGTCATTAAATACTTCAAACTTTTATGATCTGAAAACACATGACGTTTCTCACTAAACAGATAGTGACGCCAGATCTTCAAAGAAAATACAATGGCAGCTAACTCAAGATCGTGTGTCAGATAGTTCTTCTCATGCGGCTTCAACTGTCTCGAAGCATAAGCAACAACTTTTCCTTCTTGCATTAAAACACAACCTAGTCTATTCAATGAAGCATCACTGTAAACAATGAATTCTTTACCCGATTCAAGTTGTACTAATACTGGAGCTTCAGTCAACAAAGTCTTCAACTGATCAAAACTGTTCTGACATCTTTGAGACCACTCAAACTTCATATCTTTCTAGAGCAACTTTGTCAACGGAGTTGTAATCATCGAGAAACCTTTTAGGAATCTTCTATAATAACCAGCGAGTCCCAGAAAACTACAGACTTTAGATACATTCCTCGAAGGTTTCTAGTCCAGAATAGCTAAAATTTTGCTCAGATCAACCTGGATACTGGAGGCTGATACAATATGACCTAAGAAACCAACTTTTCGCAACCAGAATTCACATTTACTAAACTTTACATACAACTGTTTATCTCGTAGAGTTTGTAGCACTATTCTCAAATGCTTGGCATGTTCAAATTCATCACGTGAATAAATCAATATGTCATCAATAATAATACAAAAAATTGATCTAAATACGGTCTGAATATTCTATTCATCAAATCTATAAAGATAGCAGGTGCATTTGTTAATCCAAAAGGCATAACTAAAAATTCATAATGCCCGTACCTCGTTCTAAAAGTAGTTTTCGGAATATCAAAATCCTTTACTCGCAATTGGTAGTAACCCGATCTCAGATCTATCTTAGAAAACACAGTAGCACCTTTCAACTGATCGAATAAGTCATCAATTCTAGCCAGAGGGTATTTGTTCTTTACAGTCACTTTATTAAGTTGACGGTAATCAATACACATTCTCATTGTGCCATCTTTCTTTTTCACAAACAGAACATGAGCACCCCATGGTGAAAAGTCGGTCTAGCAAATCCTCGATCGGTCAATTCTTGCAACTGAGATTTTAATTCTTTCAACTCGGTCGGAGCCATTCTATACGGAGCTATTGAAATTGGAGTAGTACTAGGCACTAATTCAATGCCAAACTCAGCTTCTCGAATCGGAGGCAAACCCGATAGTTCTTCAGGAAATGCATCAGAAAATTCGCAGACAATGGGCATTGATTTAACTTTCCTATCATCCACTTTCGAGTCTAACACATAAGCTAAGTAGGCTTCACAGCCTTTCTTCACAAATTTCCGTGCTTTCATTGTAGATATCACATCTAGTAGTCCATTCAGATCACTAGACTCAATTCGAATTATCTCATCATTCTTACACCTTAGATTAATTACTTTTCATTTGCAATTCACAATAGCATCGTCCAGAGTTAACCAATCCATTCCCAGAATTATATCAAATTTTTCAAAAGGCAAAAGCATCAAATCAGTAGGAAAACAGACATCTCGAATCATTAACGGGCAATTCTCGAAGACTTTATCAACCAAGACACTTTTGCCTAAGAGGTTCGATACTCTAATTACGAATTCAGTAGACTCTACAGGAAAAGTCTTACTATGTACTAAATTCATACAAATATAATAATACGTTGATCTAGGGTCTATCAATGTAATCACAGAAGTATCATAAAGAGTAAATGTACCAGTAATTACGTCCGAAGACGAGGCTTCCTCACGAGCTTGGATAGCATAGGCTCTGGCAGGTGCTCTGGCCTCAAATCTAATAGCAGTATCCCTAGTAGCTCTTTGACCACCGCTAACATTTCCCGTATTTCTAGAAGGTTTACTTCTAGCTGAGGTGTTGCTCAGTCTTGGATTCTGTACATTCTCTTACTCAGCAGGTTTAGAACAATCTCTTACAAAATGGTCCAGAGATCCACATCGGAAATAGGCTTAATCATTCAATCTACAATTTCTCGGATGTCTTTACCACAGTGTTTACATTCAGGTCTCTCAGATCTGACATTCCCGACACTAGCAACAAAAATAGTAGGGACTTTGAAGTTTGGATGCGATCTAGCTCGATCTCGATTCAAATGTCCCGCTTTAGCATTTGGACGGCTTTGATCATCTCGGAATTTCTTTGACACAGACTGAAATGGTCTACTTGAAGATCTCTTTTTAGCATCTTTAGCTTCAGAATCAGCTTTTCTTTTCTCTTTACTTGATTCTTCAGCTCTACAAGCTCGCTTAACGAGTACTACCATTTCTTTAATCTCCAAAATCCAAACTAACAAATGAATATCTTTGTTTAGTCCATCTTCAAACCTTTTACACATTATTGCTTCATTCGATACACATTCTCAAGCATACTGACTCAATCTCACAAATTTACGTTCGTATTCAGTGACAGAAATACGACCTTGTTTAAGCTCGAGAAACTCTTTGCATTTCTGATCGATGAATCTTTGACTGATATATATTTCTTTTGGAATTCAGCTTGAAAGAAATCCCATGTACTTGTTCTCTCAGAAACACAGATATTAAGGTTTTCCACCAATGGTACGCCGTATCTCTCAGAAGTGAAACGACATATTTCACACATTCTCAAGATTCAGAGACATTTCATCAAACACTCTTATCATGTTCTCTAACCAAAATTCGGCTCTTTCAGCATCATTATTTAACCGGTGGTCTACTTAGCTGAACCAGACTCACCGAGGGCATAGCAAGAATTTGAGAAGGATTAACCGGGGGTGGAGGTTGTTGTACAGCTGGATTGGTTCTAATGTATTGGGTGAACCATTCATTCATCATCTGATAGAAGGCTTGCTTAGCCTCGCTATCACTGCTACTCATAGCCGGTTGTGAATCATCTTGCACTGTCCCTTGCGTGGGGGTAGGCGCATTACTTTCAACATTATCAGCTACGGCTCTATTGGGATCCGTTGCTATATAAAAGCACATTTCAATGTCAGGATTCATCACACTATCATAGTTTCAGATATATGGCATATATAGCTAGACTCACATACGCTATGGTAGTGCTAGAACTGACCAAACCGTAGCTCTGATACTAATAAAATATAACACCCCTATCTCGTATCCATCGTCGGAATAGGTAAGGGGCATTACCAGAAAAATAGAACATTTCAAACCAATTCAGAATCACAGATATCATATAACATCATTTCACAAGCAATCATCTCTTAAGATGGTCTACGAGACCTAAAATGTACTTTTAAGAAAGGTCTGGACTAAAACGAACACATTCAGAATTTTTAGAACTTAACAAAATAGTTCAAAACTGTTAAAGTCACACGCCCATGTGACTAAGCCGTGTGACACACACGGGCACCAGACACACCCATATGATCCAATCGTGCCAAAACAGAGCAGGCATACTAACTTTCACCGACAGCCAATAGACACACCCATGTGCTATGGCCGTGTGATACTTGGCTAGCTACTGACTTATGGCCACGGCCATATGACACGCCTGTGTGTCAAATCTGTGTGATTTTTAAGAGGTTACTACCAAACAAACACGACCACAAAGCATGCCCATGGCCTTTGACCGTGTGGTACAAAGCAAGCTTGGTTTAAGCTAATTTTACCACCCTTTTTTGGGTTCAATCCTACAAGCAATAATATACAACAATCATACCAAAAATTTCAACCAGTTCTATGTTCAAAATGGCCAAATTGTATTAGAACATAGCACATTACAAACATACACCAAAATTACGCACAAACTTATCATTGGCTAGCCAACTCTCATGGCATAACATATATATACAAATCAAAACTTAATTACATAGACATTCTACCCTATACATGCCATACTTTAAAATTTACACTTTCAAGGCCAAAACAAAGTCGATAGTGTGGTGACGATCCTCGACTATCCCCGAGCCTTCAGTAGCTACGATATCTGAAAAACAGATAGAAATCACACAGAGTAAGCTACAAGGAGCTTAGTAAGCCAAATACAATTGGTCTAACTACTAAAGCTTATAAGTACAATTCAACCATAAAGATTCATAACTATTTCATAGAATAATTCACAAACTTAACCATGCTCATTTGTTTGCTTATATGTCATGCCTCATTTCCAAATTCCATACATATTTCACAGAGACAGGGTCTTTTATATTAAGAAATTTAAGACAATACAAACGTACCTATATAGGTTATACATTTCATATAATCATTCTCATATTTCTTACTCTATCATCAGACAGTTCAGATACGATACCGATACTCACAAACAAGTACAATGCCGATGTCCCTGACGTGGTCTTACATGTAATTCAATATCAATGCCTCTGTCCCAGACAAGGTCTTACACGAAATCAGATACGAAGTCGATGTCCCAGACACGGTCTTACTTGATATCTCAGATAGATGTCAAGGTTCCTTTAGAAGCGTACAGAGCTTTTCGGATACCAACATATTAACAGAATTTACTGAAAAGGTATTCATCAGGCTCTCAAGGCCATCCAATACAAATTAAAGTTTGTATATGCAGAATTTAATTAGTTTAACACGTAATTGTAATTTTGACTTACCTCATACGAATTTTAGACGGACACGAGTCGACTATTCAACTACTTTGGACTTCCCTCGATCTAAGTCCAATTTTCTTTGTTCTTGATCTAATATAACACAAATTACACCATTAAATTATTCATTTCATTCAATTTAATCCATATACACACTGTGACAGTCTTAATTTGACCCTAGTCGGAATGTGGTTTCGGGACCACAAAACTGAGTCATAAAAATTTACTTTAATTTTTATTGCATATATTTAATGTGTGACAGTGTGTGTCTGAAAATTTAATGTTTTAATTTAGTCTTAGGAATGTGAATTTTCTTGAAAGGACTTAGTTGAGAAACTTAGAAAAGATGATAGGTAAATTGCAAGGATCAAATAACAACAAGGTGAGAAAGCTTGGGTTTGCATGTCAAATTGCCCAAAATTCAAGTAGTGGCCGGCCAAGCAATGATGCTTCTTCCACTAAGTTGAATTTTATTGTAATTTTTTTATATTAGTTAATGGTTAAAATAAATTAAAGAAAGGAATTAATAGGAAAAAGAGGAATAAAATAAGAAAGGGAGAGAAAGTATTCATCTTCTTCCTCTTGCAAATGCCGTAAGCTAGGGAAAGAAGGAGGAAATTGTGACAGCCCTAATGTGACCCTAGTCGGAAAGTGGTTTCGGGACCACAAGACCGAGTCGTAAAATAATTAATTGCTATATTCTATGCTTATTATGTGTGAACATGAGTATGTGGAAGTTTCATTCCCTAATTTTACCAATTGCATGAGAAATTGTTAATAGGGATCGATTTGAGACATGGTGAAAATATGATAGTCCAATTTAAAATGGTCTATTAGTGCATGTACCAAAAAGAGTGGACTTGCATGTCAAATAGACCATTTTTGAATGTGAATGGCCGGCCAACATACGCATGCATTATGGTGTTCCCTTGTCTTCATTTTTTATATTTGGTGGGAATTATGTATAATAAATTTATATTAGTAAGTGGTGATAAAAACAAAGTTCCATCATCTTGCCGAAACCATAAGGAAAAGAAAAGAAAAATGGAAGCTAGGACATTCGGCCAAGTGAGTTTATAGATTAAGGTATGATATCATGTGGTTCTTTTGGCATTTTTTTGTGAAGTTGAGTTGTTTTGATGCTCATAACATGACCCATGCGTTGATTTTTGAGTTGTGTTGCAAGAAACCTTTGGTTATGTTCTTATATGCCAAATTGATGATGTTTTGTAGTATGTGATTTGAAATAGTTATAGATGAATATGAACTAAGAAACATGTATTATTGAGTAAGTAGAAGATAGAATGGGGTTTAAATGGGAGGTTCATTTGATTTATTTTTGTCCTTGTATGAAAAGTGGTTCTTTGTTAAGGCCGAATGAGTCATGCTAGATTAGTTGAAAAGAATGTTCATGTTATGAGGTAATTTGAATAATTGACCGAAACATGGAAGGAAGGGCAAGATTTATAAATTATGTTTGAGGGTGAAAGGAATAATGAAAGTTGTATTAAGTTTAATGTGCATACTTTAGTCTAAGTGTTGAGGAGTATTCGGCTAAGATAGTTGAAATGTGGGTGTTGCCGATTTTTAAATTTAGATTATGGGAGTGGCTATAATGGGCATTAAGATGTTGAACTTAAGAAATTAGAAGTAAATGAACTTGATAGTATTTAAGAGATAGAGGTGATAGATTAATGTTGCACATTCGGCTATGGTTAGGCATGTTGATGATCTTATCTTGATTTAGATAATTAGGCATAAAAGGATGGTAAAGGGGATGAAATTGTCGAATGATTAGTTGGGTAACAAAAGAAGCATTCGGCCATCACTTGAGAGCTTGTGTGATGTTGGGTTTAAAATTAGCAAAGGTAACTTACCTAATGCATGTGCATGTGTGATTAGATTTTTGATGATATGGTAGTTGCATGAGGTTATTAGCCGAATATACTAACATACATATACATGTGAAATTGGATTGTAAATATTTAGCAAGGTGGTTAAACTAGTTAAATTATTGATTAAGCTCAAGGAGTTAAAGGAGGTGAATCGAGCAAAGGCAAAGAAAAGGTCATCGAGTAGCCGAGTTGGAACCGTCTTACCCAACACGAGGTAAGTCATTAAGCATATAGTTGGTATTAATTCAAATGGTCATAACGTTTATGTAATGATGCTGAATGGAATGAATAAATATATATATGCATGTACGTATGTGATGATGAAAGTGTTGAATGAAATGTATTGAGTTGTTGATCTCGGCACTAAATGTGCGAGTATAAACATTTATGACCATGAGATTGGCGCTACGTGTGCGGGTTTAAATTGTGCAGCACTAAGTGTGCGAATTGACTATGTAGCACTAAGTGTGCGAGTTTGACTATGTAGCACTAAGTGTGCGAATTGACTATGTAGCACTAAGTGTGCGAGTTTGACTATGTAGCACTAAGTGTGCGAATTGACTATGTAGCACTAAGTGTGCGAGTTTGACTATGTAGCACTAAGTGTGCGAGTTGACTACGTAGCACTAAGTGTGCGAGTTTGATTATGTAGCACTAAGTGTGCGAGTTGATTATATAGCACTGAGTGTGCGGACTTAATATATATTCTTGAATCATTATGGACACTAAGTGTGCGACGCTATTGAGTCGATCACGGACAGCGGATCGGGTAAGTGTCTTGAGTTCATGGCTAATAGGTGCTATGTCTATACTTGGTGTTGAGCTTGGTAAGTTTGAACCTATGTGACAAATATACTTGAAGTCACGTACATGAAATTTATCGTAGAATGGGTGAAAGGCCGTTTAGTTGTATGTTTGTAACGAAAATAAAATGATTTATGAAAATGCCTCGAATATCCTATTGATGAGTATGTGGATTGTGAATGCATAAATTGGTATGAAATTAAACCGATAGGTCGGAGGAACTACGGTATGGTTCGGAATGGATGGAGTAATTAGCCTCGTTCCATTTTGTTTTCTCTTGTGATAATGTTATTGATGGATGGTAGTGCATAGCTTATGACTTACTGAGTTATAAACTCACTCGGTGTTTCCTTGTCACCTATTCTAGGTTTCTTGGACACATCTCTTTTTGCGTGGTCGGGCCGTCATCGAAGTCATCACACCGGATAGCAAGTTTTGGTACTTTCTTCTTAGTCGGCTTAGGAGAACATTTCGGCATGTATAGGCTATTATGTTGTGTTTGAACTTTGGTATGTAAACTTTAAGCCATGCGAAAATGGCATGAATGTTCGATTGAGTTGGATCAAGGAGTAGGCATGAAATGGACCTAGTTACTTTCGTAACAGATGCTGGCAGCAGCAGTGACATGAGATTGAAAAATCACTAAAAAAATAGTAGGAGTGGAATTAATTGATGAATAAATTATGTATTCGAAGCTCGATGAGTCTATTTTCATATAGAAGCAACGAAAAGATCATATGGACAGTATGTTAAGAGATATTCAGGTTCTCGTGAGACAGGGCCAGAACGGTTTCTGGATTCCCTGTTCCGACTTTGGAAATTCATTATAAATCAACCAGAGATAATTAGGAGTCATACCATATATGTATAGATTCCTCTCTGAGTCTAGTTTCTATAGAAACAAACGGCATCAGTATTGAAACTCTGTGCAGGGAGATATCCAAGTCGTAATGCACAAAGGTCAGTGTAGTCGATCCCTGTAACATGGGAGACTTCGACTAATAAACTGTACTAATTTGTCTGACCAAAAATTCTAGAAAACAATGTGTAGATGAGCATATGAGTCTATTTTCAGGGAAAATTTACGGAACTGGATTTCGAGTTTCAGAACTCAAGATATGATTTTTTTTAGCGACTAGTACGCAGACTGGCAGCTTGTCTGGAAAAATTTTTTTAAGTGGGTTGAAGTCTGTTAACACCTCGTGTTCGACTCCGGCGACGGCCTCGGGTTCGGGGTGTTACAGAAATTTTCTAAGACATTCGGCCATCCAAAGGGGTTGATTAAGGTAGGACTCATGTTAATTTTATTAAATTGTTGTGAAAATCTAGTTAGTAGCCAATGTCTTATTATATCCCATATGTTAATTTTCTACCTAAATAGGTGACTAAATGACATACGGTTAGAGGGAGGTAAATGCTAGGAGTATGGTGCTTTTGATGTTGTGAACGGAAATAGTAGAAAGGTGAAAGAAAATTAGGGTAGATATGTAGATATATGTGGATTTATATGATGTTATAAATAGATGTGAAGCTATGCTAGTTTAGAAAAAATTCGGTCAAGTGTTCATGAGATGAAACTATGTGTGTAAATGAATTAAAAATGATATTATAATTGATATTGTATATTCGGCCATCTAATTAAGTACATAGGTGATGTTGAATTTAATTTTTGTACATTCGGCTATATAGGTACGCCCATTTGTGATAGTACCTTTGATTATATATAATTGACTAAATGAGTGATGTTGGCTTATAAGTTGAGTTTGATTCATGATTATATATATATTTGAATGTAAACTTATTTGAGATAATGTTATGTTGAGAAGTGACGATGCATTCGGCCTCGAGGTAATAGATGAATATTTGTTGAAGTTTTAATGTCTTGAACAATTACGGTTGTAAAATGTAATGAAAATTATTAGACTATATATGTGAGAAATTAGCAAGGGTGGCTGTCATATATACAAATATATATGTGTTATATATGTATGTGTAATTGGATTATTGATAGTAAGGTGATATTATATGGTTATTAGCCGAATAGCTCAAAAGCATAAGGTAGAAAGATAAAATTTTACCATGTGTTTCTTATGATATAAAATGATTAATATTTTGATATAAATATCTAGCAAGACGGTTAAACTAGTTAATTTATTTGATTAAGCTCAAGAAGTTAAAGGAGGGGAATCAAGCAAGGGCAAAGCAAATAACATCGAGTAGCTGAGTTGGAACCGTTTTACCCAACACAAGGTAAGTCCTTAAGCATTTTGTAAGGCTGATTAGTTTGTGCATAAATAATACTAGTGAATCATGAAAGAATACCTTTTGTTAGGTGTTCTTTTGAAGCGATATATATTATTAAGGTGACCGTATATGCTATTTGAATTATGTAAGTTGCCATATTATAATGAGTTAACATTGGCACTCTGTGTGCGGAATTAAATGTCACTTTGTGTGCAGATTTTATATGCTATTTGAATTAAGTAAATTGCCTTATTATAATGAGTTAACATTGGCACTATGTGTGTGGAATTAAATGTCACTTTGTGTGCAGATTTTATATGATATTTGAATTAAGTAAATTGCCTTATTATAATGAGTTAACACTGGCACTATGTGTGCGGAATTAAATGGCACTATGTGTGCGGATCTATGCATGAGTGAAAATTTTAGGCACTATGTGTGCGGTTTAGTATGGCACTATGTGTGCAAGCTTAATTAGCACTATGTGTGTGAATTTGGTTGATAATATAATATGTGTAGGAAAAGAATAAAGTGATAGAACTGTTAACTAAAATATCGAATTTGAGACATGATATGTATATGTATGAATTTATCTAGTGCATCATTGTTTCATGCTTTGAGGAAATGGATCTAGATCAATTGGGTTATTTTGATATTTAATTGGGTAGAAGGACTTGGCTTAAGATTGAACCAATAATCTAAGTAATTATGGCATAGTTCGGTATGGATGGAGTAATAGATCTTACATTTTTTTCTTATGATCTTTTATCAATGGAATGTATTATATTGCTTATGACTTACTAAGTTGAATACTCATTTGGTGTGTTTACTTGTCTTTTATTTAGATTTCTTCGATCCATTTTGTGTGCTCGGGACCATCGTCGAAGTCATCACACCAACTTGCAACATTTTGGTACCCTCTTCTTAGTTGATCTAAGTGAACATTTTGGCATGTATAGGCTAATATGTATTTGTTTGAACTTTGATATGTATACTTCTAGCCATGCGAATATGGCTTAAATACTAAGTTTGAATTTGGTTATATTTAATCATGGTATAATTTGTCTTGGCTATAATGTTTAATGCTATTAATGAATGATAAATATATATATCTATAAAAAATTATACATATGCTTGAGGGTTGATAATGCTAAGAAATCTTGACTATGTGTTTTTGGGGTGGTTCGATTATGACACATTTATATAAGTGATTAATTGCAATGTGGCTATTCTATATGATCTTAGTATCTAAATTGAGATAGCATAATGGGTCGTCTGGTTATGTCTGAACATAACATGCAATCGTATGATATGGTTGTTATATGATGTAAACTTATGTAATAGTTTTGATTGAACTTGATAATGATTAACTATGTGTTCCAGCTATGTATGAATAAGGATCGTATATGGGAGTATAATGAATTATGCATTATTAAAGATGAACTTAACGCAATGAAGGTGATAGAAGTAAATGCATGGAAATTTTACGAATAAGTATTTGCTTCGGTAATATCTCGTAACCCATTCCAGCGATGGAAACGGGTTAGGGGTGTTACATTTTATTGGTATCAAAGCTACGGTTTAGTCGGTTCTAGGACTACCATAGCGTGTACGAGTCTAGCTATACATGCCTTAATGTTAGTATTTGATAGTGTGATGACTTCTGATGGATGGAATTATTATTTTGATTAGTAAATGGAACCCAATTTAGAGAGAACCTTAGCGGATGATGTTCAAAGTGTAGCGGCTGCTCCTGCGCAAGGGACACCGCCTGTTGAACCTCAATCATCCGCGAATAATCAAGATGATGGGGCAAAACAAGCCTTCTTTACCATGATGAATGAGTGGGTCACACAATATGCCCGAACTAACCCGGCTGCTCAACCATTCCTGAATTTAAATAATCCACCTCAGGTGCCTATAATACCACCAATTACTGATCCTGTGAGGCCGAGTAAACCTCCTGTAGATTTGATTAGGAAGCGCAGGGCCAAGGAATTCCGAGCCACAGCTACTGATGATGCTGAAAGGGCCGAGTTTTGGCTTGATAACACCATCTGGGTTTTTGATGAGCTATCTTGCACACCTGATGAGTGTTTAAAGTGTGCCATATCTTTATTACGAGACTCGGCCTACTATTGGTGGAGAACCTTGATTACTATTGTCCCGAAGGAACGAGTTACTTAGGATTTCTTTCAGACGGAGTTTCATCGATCAAAAGCGTAAAGAATTTTTGGAGCTTAAATAAGGCCGTTTGACAATATTCGAATACGAACGTGAGTTTGTAAGACTCAGTCGATATGCTCGGGAGTGTGTAGGTGATGAAACTGCCATGTGTAAAAGATTTGAAGAAGGATTGAATGAAGATTTAAAGCTACTAGTGGGTATTTTAGAGATAAAAGAATTTGTAACACTAGTTGAATGAGCTTGCAAGGCTGAAGAACTTGGAAAGGAGAAAAAGAAAGCTGAATTTGAAGCTAGAGACTTTCGTAAAAGATCGGCGGGTAAAACTTCATTCTCGACTGTAAAGAAGTTCAGGGACGATACTAATAAATCGAAGACGACTGCAGGAATTTCTATTAGAGAGCGGCTACAACAGACTCTCGAGCTACTTCGGTTGCTAGTGTGGGTAACAATTGCCAAGAAAAACCTGAATGTCTACAATGTGAAAGACGACACGTAGGTGAATGTTGGGGTAAGTCTACTAACAGAGCCTATTATAGATGCGGTTCGAAGGATTATTTCATTCGAGATTGCACGGAACTTGACGAGAAAAATAAGATACAAGGTGTGAGACCTAGTGGTACAACGACTAGAGGTAGACCACCGAGAATTACAGGAGGTAGGGGTGGTAGTCAGAGAGGGACTTCTGATACGGCTGTTCGATCTGAGACCCGTGCTCCTGCCAGAGCTTATGCCATCCGCGCACGAGAGGAGGCATCCTCTCCTGATGTTATCACTAGTACTTTCACTCTCTTTGATACTGATGTGATTGCATTGGTTGACCCTGGCTCTACTCATTCATATGTATGTGAGACTTTAGCATCCAGTAAGACTCTACTTGTTGAGTCTACTGAGTTCGTAATTCGAGTGTCAAATCCCTTGGGTCGATATGTACTTGTTAACAAAGTGTGTAAGAAATGCCCTCTGATAATCCGAGATTCTTATTTTTCGGCCGATTTGATACTTTTACTGTTTGATGAATTTGATGTTATTCTTGGTATGGATTGGTTGACCGTACATGATGCAGTGGTGAATTGCAAAAGAAAGACCATTGATTTGAGGTGTGCAACTAATGAGATAGTCCGAGTTGAGTCTATTGACTTGAAGGGAGTGCCAGCAATAATATCCTCTATGACCACTCAGAAATATGTGAGAAAGGGGTGTGAAGCATATCTTGCGTATGTACTTGATAGCAAAGAGTCAAAAACGAAACTTGAATCAGTACCAGTGGTTTGTGAGTATTCAGATGTTTTTCCTAAGGAGTTACCGGGATTACCACCCGTTCGAGAGGTAGAATTTGGCATCGAACTTGCACCTGGTACCACACCAATTTCGATAGCTCCGTATCGTATGGCACCAACGAAATTGAAAGAATTGAAAACTCAGTTGCAAGAGTTGACGGATAGAAGTTTTGCTCGACTGAGTTTCTCACCTTGGGGTGCACCAGTATTATTCGTGAAAAAGAAAGATGGAACCATGAGAATGTTCATCGACTATCGTCAATTGAATCAAGCAACAATAAAGAATAAATATCCGTTACCACGTATTGATGATTTGTTTGATCAGTTAAAGGGAACATCAGTATTTTCAAAGATAGATTTGAGATCGGGTTATTATCAGTTGCGAGTTCGAGACTCAGACATACCCAAAATTGCTTTTAGAATGAGATACGGTCACTACGAGTTCTTGGTGATGCCGTTTGGGCTCACTAATGCCCCTGCGGTATTTATGGACTTAATGAATCAAATTTTCAGACAATATTTGGACCGGTTTGTGATTGTGTTTATAGATGACATCTTGATTTATTCACGAGATGAAACTGAACATGCTGAGCATTTGAGATTGGTATTACAGATTTTACGAGACAAGCAGTTATACGCGAAATTCAGTAAATGCGAGTTTTGGTTGAGAGAGGTTAGCTTTTTGGGACACGTAGTATCCGCATCAGGTATTAGAGTTGATCCGAGCAAAATTTCAGCCATACTTGATTGGAAGCCTCTGAGGAATGTTACTGAAGTTAGGAGCTTTTTGGGACTTGCTGGTTACTACCGATGGTTTGTAAAGGGTTTTTCGATGATAGCTACACCGATGACGAAACTACTTCAAAAAGATGTTGAGTTTGAATGGTCAGAAAAATGTCAGAAAAGTTTCGACCGATTAAAAACCTGTTTAACTGAAGCTCCAGTGCTAGTACAGCCAGAATCTGGTAAAGAGTTTGTTATTTACAGTGATGCATCCTTACTTGGGCTGGGTTGTGTGTTGATGCAAGAAGGTCGAGTTGTGGCTTACGCGTCGAGGCAATTAAAGCTGCGTGAGAAAAACTATCCGACCCATGATCTTGAATTAGCGGCCATTGTATTCGCCTTGAAAATATGGCGACACTACTTGTTTGGAGAGAGGTGTCATATTTATTCGGACCATGAAAGCCTCAAATATTTGATGACTCAAAGAGATTTGAATCTGCGACAAAGATGTTGGCTTGAGTTGTTGAAAGATTATGAACTCGTCATTGATTATCACCCGGGAGAGGCTAACGTGGTTGCCGATGCTTTAAGTCATAAATCGTTGTTTGCTTTGAAAGCGATGAATGTTCACCTGTCCATTTCATTCGGTAATGTGCTAGTAGCAGAATTAAAGGCCAAACCATTATTGATTCATCAAATACTTGAATCCTAGAAAGTCGACGATGAATTGGTTGCTAAACGAGCTGAATGTGTTTCAAATGTGGACTCACAGTTTCATATTGACGAAAATGATAGCTTGACATTCAAGAGTCGATTATGTGTTCCAAGAAATTTAGAACTTATTTCGATGATTTTGAGCGAGGCTCATAGTAGTCGAATGTCAGTCCACCCGGGGAGTACAAAAATGTACAACGATCTGAAACGTCAATTTTGGTGGCCTAGTATGAAACAAGATATTTCTGACTTTGTTTCAAGGTGTTTGATATGTCAACAAGTGAAAGCAGAACATCAAGTGCCTTCAGGATTACTTCAACCTATCATGATACCCGAATGGAAATGGGATCGAGTAACGATGGACTTTGTATCTGGTTTACCGTTGACACAGAGTAATAAAGACTCAATTTGGGTTATTGTTGATAGATTGACGAAGTCTGCTCATTTTATCCCTGTCCGTACGGATTTCTTGCTTGATAAATTGGCAGAATTATACGTCTCCCAAATTGTCCGATTGCATGGAGTACCTATTTCTATTGTGTTGGATAGAGATCCGAGATTTACATCACGATTTTGGAAGAAATTGCAAGAAGCATTGGGTACCAAGTTGCATTTTAGCACCGCTTTTCATCCCCAGACTGATGGTCAATCGGAACGGATAATTCAGATACTCGAGGATATGTTGAGATGTTGTATCCTAGAGTTTTGTGGTTCATGGGAAAGGTATTTGCCTTTGATTGAATTCGCTTACAACAATAGTTTTCAATCAAGCATTAAGATGGCACCTTACGAGGCTTTGCACGGTCGTAAATGCCGTACACCGTTGTTTTGGACTGAACTTAGTGAAAGTAAAATCTTCGGGGTTGATTTAATTAAATATGCTGAACAGAAAGTAAAGGCGATCCGTGAAAGTCTGAAAGCAGCTTCGGATGATCAGAAGTCGTATACGGATTTAAAAAGAAAAGACATTGAATATCAGGTTGGAGACAAAGTGTTTCTTAAAGTTTCACCTCGGAAAAAGGTGCTCAGATTTGGTCGTAAGGGCAAATTGAGTCTGAGATTCATTGGGCCGTATGAAATATCCGAACGAGTTGGACCAGTCGCATACCGATTGATTTTACCCCCTGAGCTTGAAAAGATTCACAACGTTTTTCATGTTTCGATGCTTCGACGTTATAGATCCGATCCATCGCACATAATTAATCCATCTGAGATCAAGATTCAATCTGATTTGAGTTACGAAGAAGAACTGGTTCGCATTTTAGCACGTGAAGTAAAAGAATTACGAAATAAAAAAATCTCATTAGTGAAGGTACTATGGCTTAAGCATGGGGTTGAAGAAGCTACTTGGGAGCTTGAAGAATCTATGAAAGAACGTTATCAGAATTTATTCGTTGGTAAGATTTTCGGGGATGAAAATTTTTAAGTAGGGGAGAGTTATGACAGTCCTAATTTGACCCTAGTCGGATGTGGTTTCGGGACCACAAAACCGAGTCATAAAAATTTACTTTAATTTTTATTTCTTATATTTAATGTGTGATAGTGTGTGTATGAAAATTTAATGTTTTAATTTAGTCTTAGGAATGTGAATTTTCTTGAAAGGACTTAGTTGAGAAACTTAGAAAAGATGATAGGTAAATTGTAAGGATCAAATAACAACAAGGTGAGAAAGCTTGGGTTTGCATGTCAAATTGCCCAAAATTCAAGTAGTGGCCGGCCAAGCAATGATGCTTCTTCCACTAAGTTGAATTTTATTGTAATTTTTTTATATTAGTTAATGGTTAAAATAAATTAAAGAAAGGAATTAATAGGAAAAAGAGGAATAAAATAAGAAAGGGAGAGAAAGTATTCATCTTCTTCCTCTTGCAAATGCCGTAAGCTAGGGAAAGAAGGAGGAAATTTTCTAAGACATTCGGCCATCCTAAGGGGTTGATTAAGGTAGGACTCATGTTAATTTTATTAAATTGTTGTGAAAATCTAGTTAGTAGCCAATGTCTTATTATATCCCATATGTTAATTTTCTACCTAAATAGGTGACTAAATGGCATACGGTTAGAGGGAGGTAAATGCTAAGAGTATGGTGCTTTTGATGTTGTGAACGGAAATAGTAGAAAGGTGAAAGAAAATTAGGGTAGATATGTAGATATATGTGGATTTATATGATGTTATAAATAGATGTGAAGCTATGCTAGTTTAGAAAAAATTCGGTCAAGTGTTCATGAGATGAAACTATGTGTGTAAATGAATTAAAAATGATATTATAATTGATATTGTATATTCGGCCATCTAATTAAGTACAAAGGTGATGTTTAATTTAATTTTTGTACATTCGGCTATATAGGTATGCCCATTTGTGATATTACCTTTGATTATATATAATCGACTAAATGAGTGATGTTGGCTTATAAGTTGAGTTTGACTCATGATTATATATATATTTGAATGTAAACCTATTTGAGATAATGTTATGTTGAGAAGTGACGATGCATTCGGCCTCAAGGTAATAGATGAATATTTGTTGAAGTTTTAATGTCTTGAACAATTACGGTTGTAAAATGTAATGAAAATTATTAGACTATATATGTGAGAAATTAGAAAAGGTGGTTGCCGTATATACAAATATATATGTGTTATATATGTATGTGTAATTGGATTATTGATAGTAAGGTGATATTATATGGTTATTAGCCGAATAGTTCAAAAGCATAATGTAGAAAGATAAAATTTTACCATGTGTTTCTTAAGATATAAAATCATTAATATTTTGATATAAATATCTAGCAAGACGGTTAAACTAGTTAATTTATTTGATTAAACTCAAGAACTTAAAGGAGGGGAATCAAGCAAGGGCAAAAGAAAAGAACATCGAGTAGCCGAGTTGGAACCGTTTTACCCAACACAAGGTAAGTCCTTAAGCATTTTGTAAGGTTGATTAGTTTGTGCTTAAATAATACTAGTGAATCATAAAAGAATACCTTTTGTTAGGTGTTCTTTTGAAATGATATATATATTATTAAGGTGACCGTAGATGCTATTTGAATTAAGTAAGTTGCCATATTATAATGAGTTAACATTGGCACTATGTGTGCGGAATTAAATGTCACTTTGTATGCAAATTTTATATGCTATTTGAATTAAGTAAATTGCCTTATTATAACGAGTTAACATTGGCACTATGTGTGTGGAATTAAATGTCACTTTGTGTGCAGGTTTTATATGCTATTTGAATTAAGTAAATTGCCTTATTATAATGAGTTAACATTGGCACTGCCTAAAATGCAAACCCGAATAAACACTGCCTAAAATTCCCTAAGCACAATTCGTCTCTCAAAGGAGAGAAAAATAACCCAAAATGCTCACTTCAGCTGAAAAAGAGAGTAATCCCACCAAAGCCGAATTCTGAGTGGCTTAGCATACCATTTCGGCACGAACTCTTCCACATTTCAAATTTCCTTAACTTTTCTCCTCAAATCCCTCTAGGAAAACTCTCATAAGATCGGTCGTGGTTGTTTACTGCATTGAATAGCTTCTCTACAAATTTTTGGAGCTAACTTTTCTATTTTCGATTCAAATGCTAGAGTCCCCGATTTGACCTGGTCATAAAGAAAATAAACAAAAATTAGAAATTTTTACCAATCCCTGGCAACAGCACCAAATTTTGATGGGCATTGAAACCACCAAATATAAATTCCTATGACTAAATAACAGTAATTAGCAATATAGAGCAGTAAGGTCGAATCCACAGGGACTGGCTATCTAATTTTGCCTTTTTTCATGACCCAAAGTCGCTGTCGCGGTCACAGTCATGCCCACGACCTATGCGTAGAAATGCTGAAAATAAAAACAAAAATGGGGGTTTAAATTGATTAAAACAACAAAATAAGAAAATATGAAAAAATAAAATAAAAAAGATTCAAAAATGCAAAAATAAATTTAAGAAAATAAAATAAATGGATAAATAAAATATTTTTTAAGCTCAGCCTTAGCCTCGGTGTACTCCAATCTTGAATCGATCCTTGAAATAGATTTCCCCTTCCAAGAGATAAGCTGATTATAGCAATCGAGGATCCCTTAAACTGCCAACTCTTCATCTCGTAGTCGATCCCAGTATCACCTGCAAATCGACCCTTGTCGAATTTCCAATCACGTGGCACGTACCCTTAATTTAAGACTTTGACAGCATTGTGATCCAAAAATCCCAACTTGAATTAACGGCCTCAACTGTGTGGGTTGTTTAAATCTGATTACTATCTCCCTTGATAGAATACAACTAACTTTTTCCAATTGAACACGCCAATTTGTTCACGGAATTTTGAATACAGCACCGCCGACTCAACTTCCCAACTGTACACCAAACGATTCCAATCCAACACACGCCTTTTGAATTGAACTTGAATAAATTTGAGGGACAAATTTGTACTATCCCATATGCCAGAGAGATAGCGAATATCGAATTGCAAAGTATTTAGTGTTGGTTCATATCTCATAATTACTTTGTCGAAGCGATAACCGTGCAAGGGTAAAAAAGGGTTTAGTTAATCATGGAGAGAATCATTCTTGAAAATAAATGGTTGAAATGGAATTGAGGAAAATAGAAAGGGGAAAGGCCTTGGAAGGAAATTAAACCAAAAGGTTGAAAAAAATGAAAAAAAAAAGAATGACACATCATAATTAAATGGCAAAGTTATAACAGGGAAAAAAATAGAGAATTTATTAAATGCTAAAGACAAAGTGTGTGTTCAATTGGCTGTAGCCACTAGATATTTATACACATTGTTTGTAACACCCCAAACCCGGCCCAAACGTTATGACCGGATCCGACGTGCCACATCAAAACGTTAAAAACAATTTCTATTTTTAATCTAGGAAATCGTACTTAGTGATCAAAGGTTGATTTCATTATAGGTTAAAGTGAATGGAAGCTGAGCCCTAGGTAGGAAACCAGAAAAGAGGAGGTGAGTCCATCGGACTGCTTAAGTACCGAGCTCCCTTCGGATCCAATCCTAGACATACACACCACCATTGCCACATCTTAACTTAGTGTATGTTCTTAGGAAACCGATTCAATTAAGTCCAGTTTAAGGAAAAGTGATTAATTTTGGAAAAACGTTTTCGTTGTGGAAGTTTTGCTTTGTTGTCGTGATATTTTAAAATCAATTACTGTTTTTGAAAACGTGCCCTAAAACTAATCAGTTTCAGCGATTAAGATAATATCATACCTATTCTAGTAAAACATATTAAAACCATTTAAAATAATTAAAGCGGCCTTATTACAACTTAAAACCCAAAACAATTAAAGTAAATAAAAACTAATTAAATTATAAGAAGAAAATCAAGTTTGCAGTACGTGTGGCCACTCTGAATCCCTCACAGCTCCAAGCCCACTATGGTTGGGGATTACCTGCGTGGATGAAAATAAGGGATGAGTTTGGGAAACTCAGTGTGTAAAATAACCCAACCATAGTCTAAACTAGTTCAAACCATAGAAATAGATTAAGTTGGGCTTTAGCCCTATACAAAATTCAGAATGAAGCCCATAGGCCCATAACAGAAACAGAACAGATATATCATGTATGCAGAAAACCCAACCCATATCCATTCGTATACACCCCCGTACCAGCCTTACACCATGTGGGGAGACTACTTGACCCACCCATCCATCTACATGTCACAAGTATGCAGCATGGCTGACAAAACAGATATTGTGACAGAGTCACCAGATACAAATAATTGTGGCAGGGCCACCAGAAACAGATATTTGTGACAGAGCCACCAGAAACAGATATTTGTGGCAGAGCCACTAGAACGCTTCCTCCATCATTATAACCTATATCCCATGCAACAGATATACATGTCATGGCATACAACAAACAGAATCAGAATATCATGCATTTCAGTCAAAATCAACCCTAAGGGTATAATGGTCATTTTGCACCTAGGGGTATAATGGTAATTTTCATACTTAGCATATTTTAGTAAATTTACCTATTTTAGGGTTTACATACATACTACAGCCATTAACTCATCAACAGAAACACTTACCGAGTGTCCTTATCAAATTGGGCCCGTTGGCCCATTATCCCGTTTTCGGCCCATTAAGCCCAAATATATCGAAGTGCACGAAATTACGCAGTCTGCAATCATATCACTTGAGATTACCAGGACTACAACCAACCCATCTACCGAGCGCTCGTATGCTCGTAAGTTCACAAAATACCGACTTTTCGGCATTTCGACTTTTTGGCTTTTACCGATCTAGTCTATGAGTGAGTGTGTTTACACACTTGTTTGCGACAAAACACTGACGAGTTACACACACCAATTGCCTACAGTTAGTTACCAATACATTAACTATGAATCCATAACAACTTGTATACAAAACTCCTTACCCAAAAGTCGGCCATTACCACTTTAGGCACTAGAGATCCTACCTTTTTCCGAATCTAGCGACTAGGTTTAGATCCAGTCATTCCACTTGTCCAAGACTCCGATCAGGAGCCTCTAGATCATACTATCATCACAATAAAACAATTGTCACAACCCTAAGAGCCATAGGGCCCAATCGACAGCCTCCCTAAGCCTTTAGGGGTTTCAGTTTTTTCTAAAACTCGAAATAAAGAATAGATTCAGAAGCTTACCACCGGTTCCTTCAGTCAATGATTCCTCTTAGTTCCTATTCGATTCTAATGTAGATCTAACCCCTCGAATGTTAGCAGAAAACAAATCTTTAAAGGTCTAAAGATTCGGCTATGCCCCTAAGACTATGGGGTTTTCGGCTTCTTGAAATAGTGAAGAGAAAGATGAAATATGAGGGCTTTGCAGTGGTTTTGTAGATAGGACTTTGGGGTTCAGAGGATGAGAGAATCGAACAAAAAGATGGAGAAGAATCAGAGGGTTTGGCTAGGAGAAATTGGCATAGAGGAAAAATAGGCTTTCGGGATTTTGGCTTTTATGCCAATCGGCTATAAGGCTTAGAAACAAATGGTAAGGAAGTGGAGTTGAGTAGAATGATAGAAATATTCGGCTATAGAGGAAAAGAAGAAGAATAAGAAATAGATAAAGAGAGGAGAAAAGAAGAAGAGAAAAGAATTGTCAGAAACGGCACAACCTTTCCCCAAGTGCCGAAATTACAACTATCAATAGACCTAGCCAAATTTTGCCCTCTACAGAAACCCTTGGCCGGCCAACTCTTGCTCCCTGATCAGCTCCTAAATTTCCTCCCTTATCTTATCCTTGCTCAATCCCCTTACCAGCTTAAACTCTCCCTAATAGAGTTCCCCCTTGAGTTCCATCACATCCCCTTTTTGTTCACAAAAATAAATACCCTATTTGCTTACCTTGAGGCTCGAACCTTGGCTCCCCATAAACATCTAAACGCCACTCCCCCTATCCTTATATGGCATCACATGCCAATTTACCACAGGTCCCTTGTGCCTTATTTTACCATCTTTAATTTAAAAGCCCTCAATGCTAGTACTCTCTCTTTTTAAAATTGGGAATTCAAAAATTTCCTTGAATTGGATTTACTCTTGGGTGTTTGAAAGGCCCACTATCATACTCAGACCCACTACAGACAGTTAAAACACATAATTTCTAAAATTCATTGAAAATCACAGAAATCCCGAAAATTAAGGCGTTACATTTTTAGTGCTAAAATTTAATTAGATTTTTTCTAAATATTATCATTAAATAATCCTAAATATTATCACTAAATAATTCTAATTATTCAAAATTTAAAAATCAAATTTAAACTAGAGATTAATTTAAACTAATTATAGAGTTGTTACAATATAATCAATCTTTATCCAACCATTTTTAAAAAAAAAAAATCTTCAACCCTTTAATTTTTATCCAATCATCTTTGAATATTCAATCTTTCAATCAAGCCCTCCTATTTGCTTTTTATTTTAATTTATCCTCTTTTTGTAAGAGTTTGAATTCAGCACACCAACTTCATTCCTGATAAGAAAACTCCAAATTTAATAGCATTTTATTCGATAATTAGTCAAAAATTAATATATTAAAAATACGAATTTATCTTGCTATCATTTTGTTTTTATTTTTTTCAAGTTATATTCGATTCCATTGTTGTGTGTTCTATTATAAATAAGTTGACGTTTATTAGAACACCTTTGAAAATGAATGACTCTTATTTAACCTGTAACACCTCAAACCCGACCTAGACGTTATGGCCAAATTTGGCGTGTTGCATCAAAGCGTCGTTCAAGAATTGAGTTGCCGTTAAAAGTTTATTACCAAAATTAAAATCTTTTGTACGGGGTTAGCAAATCATCTCGTCATAAACGTTTGCCAAAATATTTTCCTTTGGAATATTAATTCAACTTAAATCGCGGAAGCATTTTGAAAACCATGAATATTTTGAAAACTCGAGTTTTCCTTGATTAGCAATTTAATATAAGAAATCAAAAGCCCACTTAAAACTTAAACCCTATGGCCTTATTACATAATCCAAAATCCAATATGAAATTTAAAATAAATAAAGTCAAGTTACAGATCCATTGCAATCGTGTGGCCACCTCCGAGTCCATCGCGGCTCCAAATTGTCTAAGTCTGGGTATTACCTGCACAGAGAGGCAGAAAGGGTGAGTTTGTGAAAACTCAGTGTGTAATCCCTAAAAAAACAAACAATCAGATATATCGTATACAGAAACAGACTGAGCCTAAGCCCATCCCAGAAACAGTATCAGGTGGGCCTTAGCCCAATAACAGAATCAGGTGGGTCTAAGCCCATTACAGAATCAGTATCATATGCAGATATGCAAACAAAAGTCCAGCCCAATCCAACCAATACGCCACCTAACCAACCAACACACCATGTGGGGATAGAATCGACCTACCCAGCCAACACACTAAGCTTAGCACCAGTTGTGGCACTAAGTCAACAGAACGACTCAATGCCGTAGACAGAACAGCTATAGGCCGTACACTTCCTCCGTCCATAATAACACAACCTCGTGCAATCTGTCATGTCATAAATATTACGTGCATGCAAAGTCATACTTAGTACAATCATATATGTAAATCATAGGCACATCATTCATACGGAACATAAGGGTATAATCGTCATTCTACCATACAGGGGTATTATTGTCATTTTACACCACAAGGGTATTTTGGTGATTTTTCAAATCGGGATCTAAACGACCCAACCAAAGGTCCACCATCGCCTCAAGCGACTTAAGTATCCATAACGAACATAACGGTGCAAATGGGCCTAAGGCCCATTACTCATCCCAAGTGGGCCCACGCCTCATGCCCATTTAGCCTAAATTTATATACGGCTATGTGACCTTCATAGCCCAGTCCAATAATTATCACAAATTGCAGATTTAATCCGTGTGGGCCCACAAGCCCATTGGGCCCACACGGCTCATCTAGGTCCAACATGGCCCAGAACTACCTAAGTCGTATGGGCGACATGACAAGTCTACCTACGTCCCACTGAATAGTGAAGTTTACCTACGTGGGCCCACTGGCCCATTGGCCCATATAGCCCATTACGGCCCAGGCCCCTAAAATCGATCATGGTGGCCTTTCTCGATGTACGCCCACGTTTCATGGGCTCAGTTTACCCCACGAGAGATCGCATGCTCGTAAGGCCCCAAATACTGAAGTTTTAGATTTTTGGCTTTTTCCGACTTCCAACAAAGAAGGGCGTGAATACACACTTGTTTATGAGAACGCGTCGAAGTCCACGATCACCAACCTTTGTTAAGCAGGTATGAAGTAATCCCTCCTAGAACTAGTGATCACTAACTCATCTTGTTCGCTCTATTTAAAGCCAACTTCTCGCCAATTCTCATGTTAGCTTCCCGATGTGGGATTACTTTCAACCATTAGGAAAATTCCTTATTTTTTTATGACCACTTCAACCACAGAGTTCCAGTCCAACTCCACCTCCTACACAGCTGAAATAGCAAAATAAATACTCCATTACGTATCCCAAAACTTGAACCTTAGACCTCACAGTTACACAACACGCCACCTTGCCACCCCACCACAGGCTCTTTCTATGTCATAAATTATCCACAATTATTTATAAAACCTACATTCTAGAGCCATAGTTCATCCCTTAAAAACCAAAATTTTGCAAGAGCCAAGACTTGAACCCAGGCTCCCTTGTAACCTTAATGACGCCACAACCACTAGACCACATGCTTGCTTATGACATTTATTTAACACAATAATTTAAAAGGCCTACTTCCAAGCATCCAGGGTTTTATTCACTTAAAACCAAAATTTTTGCTAAATCCCAGGTTTGAACCCAAGACTTTTCCAACTCCTCTCAGGACCCTTAACCACTTGAGCAGACATTTAATTGTGTCATTTCCTTGCACAATTAAATACTTATATACAACCTCCTTACGGACCCATACTCTAGGCCTAATACTTATAGGCCCAAATTCGGGGCGTTACAATTCTACCCCCTTAAAGAAATTTCATCCTCGAAATTGCCAACTATCAGAATAGTCGCACATCCTAGCCTACCACGCTACGCTCTCGCTGCGCACTCTGATCCTAATAATACAAGCACACACCAAACCATCTATCCATCAGAGCGGATAGATAACACATGCATACCATTTCCAGAACACACACAGATTAAATACAAACTCTAACTTTAAGTGTAATAATATAGTCTAATATCTAAGGAATCACAGTATTTCTATCTACTGTTTTTCAATGAAAATAAACAACAGTTTTAGAAACTTACGGATTCGATGTCAGAGACTCGGTGTGCCACAATTTTTAGAAAAATACCTCAAAACACTTCAAATATTTGAAAATAACCTTATGAAATACAAAATTTTGAAAACCCATTCCATAGCCGAGTTTTACAACTTGGCTCTGATACCACTAAATGTAACACCCCAAACCCAATCTAGACATTATGGCTGAATCTGGTGTGTTGCATCAAAGCGTCGTTCAAGAATCGAGTTGCCTTTAAAATTTTATTACTACAATTAAAATATTTTGTATGGGGTTAGCAAATCATCTCGTCACAAACGTTTGCCAAAATACTTGCCTTTGGAATATTAATTCAAATTAAATAAACCATGAAAATTTTGAAAACTCGAGTTTTCCTAGACTAGCAGTTTAATATAAGAAATCAAAAGCCCACTTAAAACTTAAACCCACTATGGCCTTAATACATAATCCAAAACCCAATACAAAATTTAAAATAAATAAAGTCAAGTTGCAGATCCACTACAATCGTGTGGCCACCTCCGAGTCCCTCGTGGATTCAAATCGTCTAAGTCTGGGTATTACCTGCACAGTTAGGCAGAAAGGGTGAGTTTGTGAAAACTTAGTGTGTAATCCCTAAAAAAATAAATTGTTAGATATACGGTACGTAGAAATAGACTGGGCCTAAGCCCATTGCAGAAACAGTATCAAGTGGGCCTTAGTCCAATAACAGAATCAGATAAGCCTAAGCCTATTATAGAATCAGTATCAGATGTAGATATGCAAACAAAAATCTAGCCCAATCCAACCAATACACCACCCGTACCAACCAACGCACCATGTGGGATAGAATCGACCCATCTAGCCAACACACCAAGCTTAGCACCGGTTGTGGCACTAAGTCAACAGAACGGCTCAATGCCGTAGAATGGCTAAAGGTCGTAAATATCGCAGCAACGTTGCCAGTTAACAGAATGGCTATAGGCTATAAGTATCGCAGAAAGGCTGAAAGCCTTGTACAGAATGGTTACAGGCTATACACTTCCTCCGTCCATAATAACACAACCCCGTGCAATATGTCATGTCATAAATATTACGTGCGTGCAAAGTCATACTCATTACAATCATATATGTAAATTATAGGCACATCAGTCATACGGAACATAGGGGCATAATAGTCATTCAACCATGCAGGGGTATTACAGTCATTTTACACTACAAGGGTATTTTGGTGATTTTACAAACTGCGGTCTTAACGACCCAAACAAAGGTCCATCGCAACTCGAGTAACTTAAGTAACCTAAACAAACATAACGGTGTAAATGGGCCTAAGGCCCATTACTCGGCCCAAGTGGGCCCACACCCTTGTACCCATTTAGCCCAAATTTAGATACAACTATATGACCTACATAGTAGAGCTGATCATGGGCTGGGCGGCCCGCCCGGCCCAAAGGCCCGCCCGAAAAATGGGTGGGTTTGGGTAAAAATATAGGACCGAAAAATGGGCTTGGGCAAAAAAACAAGGCCCGTTTAGAAAACGGGCCGGGCCTTAGGTAAGAGTTTTTTGGCCCGGGCCCGGCCCGGCTTGGCCCGAATTATATATTAATATATATTTTTTATTTTATTTTTAATTATTTTAAATTTTTAATATAACCATTTTTTATTATATTATTAATTTGTGTATTGTTTTAAGAATTGTTTTAGTATTAATTTTATTTGTTTTAATATTTGTTTTTATGTTTTTAAATATATTTGATTTATTATATTTTTAAATTTTTTATTTAATGAAATAAAAAAATTTAATATGGGCCAGGCCGGGCCGGGCTCGGGCTTAGTAATTTTATTTCAGCCCGGGCTTGGGCAAAATTTTAGGCCCATATTTCGGGCCGGGCCGGGCCCGGGCCTAGTAGACGGGCCTAAAAATTTGTATGGGCTCGGCCCAAACCCGGCCCGACCCAGCCCATGATCACCTCTACTACATAGCCCAGTCCAATAATTATCACAAATTGAAAATTTAATTCGTGTGGGGCCCACGAGCCTATTGGGCCCACATGGGCTATCTAGGTCCAACGTGGCCGAGAGCTACCTAAGTTGTGTGCGCGACATGACAAGTCTACCTACATCCCACTTAATAGTGAAGTTTACCCACGTGGGCCCATGGGCCCATTGGCCCATACGGCCCAGGCCCCTGAGATCGCTCATGGTAGCCTTCCTCGACGTACGCCCACGTTTTGTGGGCTCGGTTCACCCCACGACTGATTGCACGCTCGTGAGACCACAAATGCTGAAGTTTTGACTTTTCAACTTTTGCTGACTTCCAACAAAGAAGGGCATCGATACACACCTGTTTATGGGAACACGTCGAAGTCCACGATCACCAACCTTGGTTAAGCAGGTATGTGAAATAATCCCCCTAAAACCAGTGATCACCAACTCATCTTGTTCGCTCTATTTAAACCCAGCTTCTCGCCAATTCTCATGGTAGCTTCCCGATGTGGGATTACTTTCAACCATTAGGAAAATTCCTTATTTTTTTATGACCACTTCAACCACAGAGTTCCAGTCCAACTCCACCTCTTACAAAGCTTAAACAACGAAATAAATACTCCATTATGCATCCCAAAACTTGAACCTTAGACCTCACAGTTACACAACACGCCACCTTGCCACTCCACCACAGGCTCTTTTTGTGTCATAAATCATCCACAATTATTTATAAAGCCTACATGCCAGAGCCATGGATCATCCCTTAAAAACCAAAATTTTGCAAGAGCCAAGACTTGAACCCAGACTCCCTTGTAACCTTAATGATGCCACAACCACTAAACAACATGCTTCCTTGTAACATTTATTTAACAAAATAATTTAAAAGGCCTACTTCCAAGCATCCAGGGTTTTATTCACTTAAAACCAAAATTTTTACTAAAGCCCAGGTTTGAACCTAGGACTTTTCCAACTCCTCTTAAGACCCTTAACCACTTGAGCAGACATTTAATTGTATCATTTCCTTGTACAATTAAATACTTATATACAATCTCCTTACGGGACCCATACTCAAGGCCCAATACTTCTAGGCCCAAATTTGGGGCATTACATAACCATTTTGAACGATTTAACTCTTACTTGAGCAACCCTTAAAAATTTAGCTCTTATTTGAGCATTTGACCATTGAAAAATTACGAAGTACGATCATATACATAGTTGGAATATATTCTAGCCTAAATCAAAATAAATTTAAAATTTAGCCAAAATGCTTGGATCTATAATCAAAATATATCTAGACCTAGACAAAATTTAATCTAAACAAAGTTCAGATATAATTTAAATAGAACGAACTAAACCTAAAAACTCAAAATTTTTATATCCTTAACCTTAACATTAAACCAAAATTGTATTCATCTTAAATTAAATAAATTGTTCTTATTTGAGTTAATTGTAATTTGGGTAACAATTTTTAATATTTATTAATTTTTTAGTAATAATTAATGAAGTGTCAATTCTATTAAATAATTTTAAGGTTAGTATTTGGTACACTGGAAGTGTTCTTTTTTTATTCCACAAGTAACTTTAAAAAATTATCATGCGTCACTTTTTTTTTAAAATTTTTTTAATTTTTTAATATTTTACTATATCCCCATAGAACACTTGTCAACCCCCTAGCATTGTTTGTGCAGTTTAAAAACTCCACTGGCAATGTACTAAATATTTTCTCATAAATTTAATATTAAAAATTAATTTAGAAAGCGTAACCAAAATTTTAGGTGAATTCCTTTCATATTGGCATTGATGCATTCCAGGTTTATTTTAGAATAAAATGTGAGTGCATTAAGAGTGTAAACAAGTCCATTGTTTTCAAGGAAAAACAAATAGAAGAGTTATTGATTGTGTGATTTTGTGATAGGTTTTAAATATTTATAATTGCTCGTTCTTGAACTAACTATTATTGCGATGTAGGCAAGTGTACCTATCGAACAGGAGTATAGTTTTAGCAAGACCGGATTGTCGAAACCAAAGGAACTAAAAGTACTAGTAATGACTGTCTTTTTATTCTCTAGCCTAAAAATAAAGAGGTTTTGTTTTAATTAACTAATTATCTAAACTAAGAACTCACAGAGAATAGAATTGGGGAGTTGCTTTTGGGAAAATCGATTGAATAAAGGCAATACCTAAGGAAAAATCCACCTAGACTGTACTTGTTATTCTGGCTCCAAGTCGGATGATTTATTCATTTAACTTGTTCCGTAGAGATCCCTAAGTTATGTTATTATCCCTATTCAAGACTAATAACGTCTAATCCCTAGATTGAATAATTGAGACTTTTCTCTAATTAACACTCTAGGGTTGCATTAACTCGATCTATGGATCCCCTTATTAGGTTTCACCCTAATCCAGCAAAATCTTGTCAACCTATGTCTAGGCGCGCAATCAACTCCACTTAATTATGAAAAATGTACTCTTAGACAGGGTCTATTCCTCCTCTGAATAAGAGCTTATCCTGAATCAGTATCCTGGGATATCAAAAAAAGAATTAAGAGCACATAATTAAGAACAAGTTAAATATTTATCATACAATTCAGAAAATAATAACAAGATTCGTCTAAGGTTTCATTACTCTTAGGTATTTAGGGGTTTTAGTTCATAACTTAATAAGAAAACATCTCAGAATAATAAAGAATACAAAACATAAAGAAAACCCAAAACTCCTGAAGGGGGAATCGAGGAGAGATTTTCAGTCTTGATGGTGAATCCGGCTTTTGAGATGGATCAATCGGCTTCCTTGGAGTAATTCCTTACTCCCTATTCCGTGTCCCCCCTATTCTTCCTCCTCTAGGGTGTATTTATAGGCTTTGGAATGCCTAAAAGCCCTCAAAATTAGCCTTTTCCGAATTGGACTCAACTTGGGCTCGGTAGGGACATGCCTGTGTGACACGCCAGTGTGCGATTACTTCAGGCCGTGCTCGAACCTACCAATTTAACACGGCCGTGTGATTTGCCTGTGTGAGGAGGTCCAGGCCGTGTTGATTTCGTACTTTGGCCCATTTTCTCTGTTTTTGGCTCATTTCTCGTTCCTTTCACTCTCTTGTGCTCTCCTAAGTATAAAACATGAAATTAAAGCATTAGGAGCATCGAATTCACCAATTCTAATAGGAAATCATCCATAAAATGCATTAAACATTGGGTAAAAATATGTATAATTTACGGTTTATCAAATACCCCCACACTTAAGCATTTTCTTGTCATCAAGAAAAATTCTCAACTCATAATCAAAATAAATTCTTCTCAACTTATAATTTCTATCGATAATATCTTAAAATAACCCATAAGTAATCATACATTGAGAATTCAACTAAAATAGCATAAAAGTTTCAAACATTCCAAGTTGAGTATTTAGTCATGCAAACATAGGTGCCTCCCCTCATCTAAGTAATTACCTTTGATTCAGAATATCACAGAGTTTCATATCCTCACTAAAGATTCACTCAAATCACTTTAAGGATAGTAAATGAAGCACTCAATAGCCAATAATGAAAAGTCATTACCATAGGTTTGCATGAAAATCAAATCTTCACCACTATTATTTTGAGATGATACATCAATCAAAAGGTCTTTAGAGGGTTGTAATGAGGCTTGGCTAGGAGGTGTAGTCACAAGCTGAAAGAAAGGGTTAGAATCGAGATTGAATTGAAAAATTTCCTAACTATAAAAAGAGTTAATCATCACTTGTGTACAATTGAGCTTCTTCTAAAAAAAAGTGGAATTACTAATGTGTATACATAGTTTTTTTTTAAGAACAAGTTAAATAACATAAACTAACTATTAAGAACAAAACATGGCTAAGCAATCCATTCAACTCAAATCTTGACAAAAAATAGGGATTAATTTAGGGGATTTCAATAATAATGGGTTAAGGGTTAATATTAAAGGTAATACAAGGAATGACTTTGTTAGGCTTAAGGGGGTTTGCTAGGGGTTAATCGTGGAGGTAGGCTTTTTGTGGCATGAGTGGGTTAATCCTAAGTGCCTTAATCATTTTGACATATCAAATCAAATGGTGTGGTCTTGACATGCATAATCAAGCAAGTTCTAGAATAACAGTTCAATACTGAAGCACTCAAAGCAATAATAAAAGTGAGCATGAAAGAATTAATAGATGCTCAAAAGGCTCAAAAATCTCACAAAAATTATGGCTTTTTAATGTTTAAAAACTTCTGAATTCCAACTCAAAGTAATACCTAAACTTTTGGGAAACAACCTAAGATTTTAAATTCTTAAAAATCAACTCATCATGCTTGATTCTCTAATGTCTTAAAGTTTAAACAATCAATGCATAATTGCCTATGTTTTAATTCAAGATATATCAATCAAAATCATAAATCAATTAAAATTTATCCTAAATATGATATGAAAGCTTTTCAAGAGAATAAGGCAATCATTCAGGGATTTTTCTGATAATGAAATAAATATCCCCCCACACTTAAGCCATACATTGCCCTCAGTGTACAAAGATAGATATTAGAGTATAAGAATAAGAGAGGGAGAGAAGTGAAACTTCCTATATGATGAATTCCTCGAACTGGAGTTTTGGAGAGTAATCAGTTCGAGAGTGAATGTGGATACTCCAACAGTTGTAGAGGTTCATTAGTCCATAAGTCCTGCGCCAAAAGAATATTATATCTAGTGGTAGCTATGGTCGTGGTTGAGTAGGACATGGCAGTCGTGGAGAACCTTTCCCAGTGGAGTTTTAGTTCCTATGTGATCATAAGCTTAAGAGATCTATATAATTGTGATAAAATTAGGAACTTTTTAGGGATATTAGGAAGAATAATTACTCATAAAGAAATAACCGAAATTAATAATTAAAAATAAAATTCTAAAATCTAACAAAAATAAAAAGTAGTTTTAATAAAAATAAAAAAAACATAAAATTATAAATAAATGTTTTTAAACATCTTCATCGCTGGATGGTTCGCGAGGTGGGACTGGCGATGAGATGTGAAGGTACTGAAAAATTTTCTATAGAGTAGCATCAATGTTGTCAAATCGTTGAAAACACTGCTACTCGAATCGAGTGAGGCGCTCAGAGATGTCAGTGTATGAAGCCACAGTATGAACTGGACGAGAGGGTGGTGGTGGCTGAGTAGGTGGGTCCTCGTGCTGTAGAGGGACATCATCAGGAATGTTCTTGTAGGCCTCCTCCTCGATAGATTGGGTGAGACGATATTGGGGAGGGTAGGTTCCTCGGCGCCTCTTGATCATACTCATGCTAAGCATGCTCGAGATGCCTTGTGGAGACATTTGGCCGATGAGGGTGAGGATGATTCTTGGGCCGCAGTGTTGAGGAGCCCGAAATGTCGAGCCAACCGAGTAACATAGGGGCCAATGGAGATGACCCCCTTCCTATGCCGCTCCGTCTGGTGCTGAATCTTGAGGGCGATGAAATAGGCAAGGTCGATGACGTGCCCGTGTGACATACACCATAAGAAGTAGGCGTTGTGAGTGTTGACAACGCCTGTGCTCTCTTACCTCAATGTAATTGTGTGAGCCAAAATGACGTGTAGGTACCTCAGGGATGGTGGAAGAACTGATGCCTTGGAGCGGCTAGGATTGTAGGAGGCTGCGCCAAGGGCCAAAGTGTACCAGCACTTCGAGGGAGAGAAATGTAGTGGCGAGTGAGAATATCTAAGTCATTCTCCTCCTTGAACTCCTCTGTATATAGACCCAGTGTCGTACCGAATTCTGGGACGCTGAGCTGGCGGACTAATCTGCCTAGGCAAAATTGGATCGTGCCGGGATCATCGTAGTTTGTCATCACTGTCTGAAGATGAAATGTGGAGCATAGTTCCATCATGAGCTCGAGGTATGTTGGCTCGATAATCCCAAAGAACAGCTCCCAAGGGTCGGTGGTTAGGAGGGCCCGAATCGCATCAGCCAACTAAACTTGTTCTATGGCAGCCTAGTCGATGCAGTGGCCCGCAATTAAAGGTCGAGCCCGAAAGATTTGGAAAAGTTCTTCCTGAGGCCCCCGGGGGAACTGCAGGAGAGGGTGACGAATTTTTGTGGTTGGACCCGCGGAAGATGATGCTCCTTTCTATTTCTTGGAAGAAGGTACGGCGGTTTTCTTTCCTCGTGAAGAAGACATTGTAGCTGCAATCAAAACCATTAATTCATCTTGAGGAATTATCAAAGTAAAATGAAAATAATTTGGAACTAACAATCATAATTTCAGTAACTACTAAAACTAACAAGTTAATCAAGGCAATCAATTGTATGGCATAAAAATAACAACGAATTTCATGGAATGCAACATGTGTGACGGATGAAAAGTGTTAACACTAAAGTCATGAGTATGTATATTGTTCTAATCATGAATATTTACTCCTAACTAATTAGATAAAGTAGAGGAATCACATAAAGTGTAAGAATTTGAACATGAAAACAAAATAACTTGTGCTATGAGTAAAATGTAAGTGATAGAAAGATGAAAATAATTATGAAAAATGCATAGTACTGTGATAACTAACATGAAAAAATGAGTGCAATTAAAGGGGAAAAAGTAAACTAATGATAGAAGGAGAGAAATCGGGCATCATAAATGAAGTGGAAAGCGGCACACGGGCGTGGTAGGAAGGCCGTGTGAACTTGCAACGGCTAAGGTTAGGGTTTTTGAATGGGGAAGAAAGTGAATAGTGCAGGGTAGTTATAAATTTTGGGCCACACGGCCATGGCACACGCCCGTGTTCCCCAAATTTTGCCCGTATGTTTCGTGTTTTTCCTATTTGGGCGCGTTTAAAATTTGTCCCACGCCCGTGTACCTTGGGTGTGTAGGTTCACACGGCCATGTCACACGACCGTGTCTAGCTTCGTTCGCTTCTCCCACGCCAGTGTATGCAAGCCCCACGCCGGTGTCAATCTAACAGGTTCGACCATGGTGCTAGACACGGGCGTGTCGCACGCCCGTGCTGTTTTAATAGGTTAACCCACGGTTCTTCCACACGGGCGTGTCGCACGCCCGTGTTGTTTTTGCAGGCTCGACCACGCCGGTGTCGCACGGCCGTGGTGTTTTATCGTAGCCCGTGTCTGGGGAAATCCTTGCCCTGTTTTCACACTGCCATAAGTACGCCCGTGTGCTTGGCCGTGTCTTTGTGGAAAACCTGTACTTGAGAGCTCTGTTAGTAAGTTAGATGTTGAAGACAAAATGTTAAAGAAGTTAATACAGTTAGTGCTCGGGTTGCCTCCTGAGAAGCGCTTATTTATAGTCTAAGCTCGACTTATCTCTTCGTTGAATGATCATGGTGGTTCGAGGAGTTTATTCTCCTCATTTCTGCTATTAATCTTATGAAAATAAGGTTTGAAGCGGGAGTTGTTTACCTTAAAAGTGTCGAACTTGGGATGACTCACCTTGACTGTACCGAATGGGAAAATGTTGAGTACCGTAAGAGGGATTTCTTCATTCGGTCTGGCAGAGACAATGTGAGGATCTACGGCATCTAATAAGACTTTATCTCCAACCTTAAGTTGATTTGGAAAGGTATCGAGCTCGTTCTAGCATAATTTTAGTTTATCGTGTGTTCTCGATTTATGTGTTCGCCATTCATCTATCTCCTCTATTTGCAGCCTTCATTCTTCATGAATACATCCTCTACTATTGTTTGAGAATGACTCATGTACTTCTTCAGACTTATCTCCTGTAAAGTAGGGTGTACCCTATTATCAGTTTTAGTAGAATGTGTTAAACGATCACCTTCAATTTCCTATGTGTTGCCAGAATTGAGAGCTTGAAGGGTGATTGTTTTGTCTCCCACACGGAGTGTGAGTTCACCTGTGCCAACATCAATAATCGTTTTTGCAGCTGCTAAAAAGGGCCTTCCTAGAATTAAAGGAGTGTTACTATCCTCCTCTATGTCTAGAACAATGAAGTCAACCAGAAATATGAATTTATCGATTTTAATTAGCACATCTTCAATAATGCCCCTAGGGAATCTTATAGTTTTATCTGCTAATTGAATGCTCATCCTAGTCCGTTTGGGTTTCCTGAGACCTAATTGCTTAAAATTTTATAAGGCATGACGTTGATACTAGCCCCTAGATCAGCTAATGCTGTAACGCCCCAATTTTCGGGAATTCTGTAAAAGTTGTAAAATTTAAAATTCTGTGTTCTGTTTGTTATGTGTAGGATTAATCATGTTGGTGGGCCTCTAGAAGGCCCAAGCTTAGGATAAAACCCGGTAGTTTTAATTAAATTTAATTCTATAAGAGAAAGGGGTTCTGATAAATTGGGCTTTTAGGAATTATTTGTGAAAAATGGATCACAAGGAAGCAAGTGGTAAAGTGGCATGTGACGCCACTAGGAAGGATGTAGTGGCGTGTGGAAGCTTGGGGAGGACCCAGGTTCAAGTCACAATGACAGCAAATTAAGTGATTAATTTTTATGTACAGGAAAGGGAAGTAGTGGAACTGAAATAAAAGTCTGTCAGGAAGAGTTTAAGAGGGTAAGGGGATTGAATAAGGATAGAGATAAGGGAGGAAATCTAGGAGCTGATTGGGGTGAGCTGTGTTGGCCGAATTTTGGACTCTTGAGGAGCAAGAGGTGGCCGGCCAAGGGTTTCTTTAGGGGGTAAATTCGGCTAGGTTAAAGTGCGAGTATAAATTCGGCAATAAGGAGGGAGTTGTGCTGTTTGCTGCTTTTCTCACCTTCTCCCTTTAGCCATATTTGCTTTCTTCTTATTCTCTTTCTATAACACCCCGAACCCGAGACCGTCGCCGGAGTCGAACACGAGGTGTTAACAGACTTCAAACCACTTAAAAAAAATTTCCCAGAAAAGCTGCCAATCTGCGTACTAGTCGCTTTAAAAATCATATCTTGACTTCGGAAACTCAAAATCCAGTTCCATAAAATTTCCCTGAAACTAGACTCATATGCCCATATAAATATTTTTTTCTAGGATTTTTGGTTGGGCCAATTAGTACAGTTTATTAGTCAAAGTCTCCCATGTTACAGGGATCGACTACACTGACCTTTGCACATTACGACTTGGATATCTCCCTGTACAGGGCTGCAATACTGATATCGTTTGTTTCTATAGAAACTAGACTCAGAGAGGAATCTATACATATATGGCATGACTCCTAATTATCTCTGGTTAATTTATAATGAATTTCCAAAGTCGAAACAGAGAATCCAGAAACTGTTCTGGCCCTGTCTCACGAGAACCTAAATATCTCTTAACATACTGTCCATATGATCGTTTCGTTACTTTCCTATGAAAATAGATTCATCAAGGTTCGTTTACATAATTTATTCACTATTTAATTCCATTCCTACTATTTTTAGTGATTTTCCAAATCTACATCACTGCTGCTGTCAGCATCTGCCTTTAAGGTAGAATTTACCTATTTCATAGTTTCCATGATTCAACTAGCCCTTTTAGCATAAATAGCACAATTTATGATAGTGATTAACCATTCCCATGGCCAATCCTTGTTAAGCATATCCACACCTCTCAATAACCATATCCATACCAAATGATTATAACATTATACTCAAACATATATAAGCCATTTTCGCATGGCTAACCAAAATTATACAAGTCCAAAGGGTCCATGACCCACAACAAACGGGTAGTCCTATACATGCCATTTCAAAGTTCAACCAAATTTGTACCAAAAAAGGGGGGCTTTGATAGTGTGGGCGACTTCGACTTCAAAATCCCGAGTCTGATAGCTGGAGAACCAAAATCTATAAAACAGAGAATCAAGGAGACGGAGTAAGCAATTTATGCTTAGTAAGTTTTGAGCAAGGGATTCCAGCACAACAAAAGTATAGCATTCATGTAGCTAAACGGATAATTTCATATGCACAAATTTTCAATATCATACTTACTTCACATTACCAACCCTTTTATTCATACACAAAGATCAACTTAGCCAAAGGCCGGTAGCTCATTTATCAACTGAGCGAATACTTATTTGTAAGGGCTCAACTAATTCAAAGCACATACGAAACATACCTCAATGTTGGGATGTTTCAAGCGTATTAACTGAAATTTTTACAGCAAGATCATTCATTCCCAAATCACGTACCTTCGGAATTTAACCGGATATAGCTACTCGTTCAAATGCCTTCGGGACATAGCCCGGTTATAGTAACTCGCACAAATGCCTTCGGGACTTAACCCAGATTTAGTAACTCGCACAAATGCCTTCGGGCTTAGCCCGGAATTAGTATCTCACACAAATGCCTTCGGATCTTAGTCCGGATATGGTCACTTAGCACAAAGCCTTCGGGACTTAGCCCGGACATCATTCAAATAACCACGCACATTTAACAATAAATCATGACACATTCGTATTTCATTTTCGTTAGCAAAACTCAAACACAAGACACTTATCATTCTTGCAATTTCGGCTCAATAGCCACACACAAAGAGCATGATTTTGATTTGCTTAATACATGACCTAATCAAATCATAATTTAAGCTCTATTACTCAAGAACTTACCTTGGATGTTGTCGAACGATTCCGATAGCTATTCGACCACTTTTTCCTTCCCTTTATCGGATTTAGTTCCCCTTTGCTCTTGAGCTTAATTAAACAAATAAATTGATTTAATCATTTGAGCATCGAAAAGAGGAACACAAGGCACTTAGCCCATATTTATACATTAGACATTAAAGTCACATATGTACGGAATCATGAATCAAACTCAACATTTTAGCTAATTTTTCCCCATTGGCCGAATTTTCTAAGCCAAGACAAAAGCATCAATATGCTTGCCTCTAACCGAATACATGCAACACCAATCTCCTTCCTATGGCCGAATATGCATGTCTATGTTGGGGCCGATTGCAACACTTAGTACATTCTACAAGTATGGTCACTTGTATTGACTAAACACCATTTTGTTTCAAGTTCAAAACTTGGCTAATACACACATATATACACTAGTAAAGCATCCTCTCCCTTTCCATCAATTTAACACATGCATTACTTATTAATATACAAAAATTATATTCGGCTTTAGCACACAACTTGCTAGCCGATTCTTCTCCATCTAGCAACCAATGCACATATGTGCTCACTCAAAAATGCTAAAAAGAAGATTCAAGAATCATCAATCCACCATCACATGCATCATTAACAAGCTTCATATTTAGCATGCAATGGCATTAACACAAAATCCACCTAGGCCGAATATCATCCCCATGACATAGCAAAGATTTGAACCATGGGCTAATTAGAACTCAAGCTAGCAACTAAAAACATGCATGAATCTCATGGCACAACCTCAAACATACCTTAATCTAGATACAATCTCATGACATGTCTTGCCCATCACACTTGGTCTACCATGCTTGTCATGGCCAGCCACTACTAATAGAGGGGGGAAAATTGACATGCAAGTCCCCCCTTTTTCAACATGCACTAATAGGTCCTTATGTTTTGATCTATCACATTTCAAAAATGTCGCACATAAGTCCTATTGACTAAATTCACATGCCATTTACTAAATCGAAGCTTAAAAATTTTCACACATGCACATGTACATATAATGAGCATCAGTTATGACGGTTAATTATTTTTATGACTCGGTTTAGTGGTCCCGAAACCACTTCCCGACTAGGGTCAATTTTGGGTTGTCACACTTTCTCCATAGCCGAACCATTCAAACCTCTTGTCCATCTCCACCCTACTCTACATCACTTTCCTCCATTAATTTTCTTAGACTAAAGCAGAACCTCAAATCTCAAAATATCGAAAGCTATATTCTTGTGCCGTTTTTCCAAAGTCATATTCCTCAATATGTTTTCCTTTTTGACCAACATTCCTCTCCTCTAAACCCCTAGCATCTGTCGACAACATTACCCAGGGTTATAGCCTCAAATCATTATTTTCTATATCACCTAGAAAAGCCGAAACTACTATAGAGTTAAGGACTTGTAGCCGAAACTTCAAAGCTTCTAGATTCAAGTTTTACCGTCGTTTAAAGGTTGAATCTGGATCAGATCTACGTGGAAAGCAGGAAGGAATAAGTGGTAAGTGCTCATCACTCCAAATCTAGTCTTATTTTTCAAGTTAGGAAAAAGCCGAAGTCCCTAAAATCTAGGGAGGCTATCGATTTGGGCATAGGGCATAAAGGGTCTTTAACCAATGATTTATTTTGATGATTAGTGTCTTCTCAAGGGTTGGATCGAAGGCTTGGATCTTTGGAGCGATCAGACTTGGATCTAGCCATCAGATTTCGGCAAGAAGGTAAAGTTTTAAAGGCTTTTAGGGACAGAGTCGAATATGGGTAAGTAATTATGGAGATTAGTGTTGTGATTTGCAATCTAAGAATTGTAGCAACGTAATTGTAGGCAGTTCGTGCGTGGATCTTGTCAGCAAGTCGTCACAAGTCAGGTGTGTAACTGACACCCTTTCATAGGCTAGATCGGCAAAAGCCGAAAAGCTGAAATACCGAAAAACTGGTATTTTGGGCGCTTGCGAGTGTGCGAATGCTCGTGAGACGTATGGGTAATTATTACTAGTAATCGAAAGTGATAAAACTGCAGTACGCGCGATTTCGTGCGTTTTGATATTTTGGGCTTAATGGGCCAAAATTGGGTTAATGGGCCAACAGGCTCGATTCGGTAAGAATGCTCGGTAAGTGTTTCTGGCTAAACATAATAGCTACGATATGCATGAAAACCTTAGAAATAGTTATATTTACTAGAATACCCCTATGTATGCAAAATTACCATTATACCCCTATGTATGCTAAATGACCTTTATACCCCTAGGGTTAATTTTGTCTGAAAAGCATGATGAATTAAATCTGTATGATGTATGCCATGAATGTATATCTATTGCATGGGGACATGGGTTATATTATGGAGGAAGCGTCCTGGTGGCTAGGCCACAAATTATCTGTTCTGTTAGCACTGCCACAAAATATTTGTATCTGGTGACTCTGTCACATTTTCTGTATCTGGCAGCCATGCTGCATATTTCTGTGGTGTGTAGCGGTTGGGTGGGTCGAGTAGTCTCCCCACATGGTGAAAGGATGGTATGAGGGTGTATGTGGTTGGATATGGTTGGGTTTCTGCATAAGCATGATATATCTGTTCTGGTCTGTTCTGGGCCTACGGGCTTTATTCTGACATCTGTTCTGGGCTGAGGCCAACTTATTCTGTCTCTGTGGTTTGAACTGATTTAGGCTATGGTTGGGTTGAATTACACACTGAGTTTTCCAAAACTCACCCCTTATTTTCATCCTCGCAGGTAATCCTCAACCATAGTGGGCTTGGAGATGTGAGGGATTTGGACTGGCCACATGTTTCTACGAACCTGGTTTCTTTCTGGTGAATTGGATGTCCTTTTAATTTCATCTATGGTTTTGGGTTTTAAGTGTAATAAGGGCTTTTGATTATTTTTATGATTTTGCTTTACTTTTATTATTTTATTTTACTATGATGAAAAAAACTATGATGACTAAGGAAAATGGGTTAGCTTTAGGGCGCGTTTTCAAAAACATTAAGGGATTTCAAAATAACACGTTTACAAGTAAGACTTCCGCTAAACAAACTTTTTCAAACTTAATCATTTTCTTAAGATAGACATAACCAAACGGTTTTCTCAAAATTACACGAGTCGTTAGGGTGTGGCAATGGTGATGTGCATGTCTAGGATTGGATTCGAAAGGAGCTTGGTACTTAAGCAGTCCGACGGACTCACCTCCTCTTCTTCCTGGTTTCCTACCTGGTGTACAGCTTCTATTCACCTTAACCTGGTTTAAAAAGTATCTTTTACAACCCCAACTAAGTTTTCCAAACTAAGTAAAATGGAACGTTTTGAACGCATCGATGTGACGCATCGGATCCGGTCATAACGTCTAGGCTAGGTTTGGGGTGTTACATTTAGTGGTATCAGAGCCAGGTTGCAACAACTCGGCTGTGGAATGGGTTTACAAAAACAAAGATTTTTTTAAAAAAAATTAGTTTTTAAATCTGGACTTCTGAAGGTGGCATTCCGAATCTCCAGCCCAAGCCTGTTAGTATTCTGAATTTTTCTGAATATATTCTGAATTATCTGTCTCTACTGAAACTTTACTAGAATACTCTAGATAGGATGCTATTGAAACCCTAGAAAAGCTTGCTAAAAGACTGAAACTGTAGTTAGACGTCGATTCTACGAAAACCATCTCTGAATTACTATTTGAATCATAAAACATCTGTAATAATCACTGGAATGCTAAAATTAATGCATAAAATTCGTAATCAGATTATACGATATGAGTACGCGAGCAACTCGAGGTAGAGGCCGTGGACGAGGCCGAGGAAGAGCTCGAGCGGGATCTTCGTCTTCAGGACATATGCCAACGGCAGAAGCACCGGTACCTTCGGCAACGGAAGTGGAATCTCATATCATGGTGCCAGGGATGACGCCCTGTCGCAGGCAATGCTTCGAGTTCTGGAAAGGGTTGCCGGGGCAAGTTCGGGCAACGGAATTCGAGGGTCGATTTCTGAATGACTCCGGGCTAATGGAGCGGAGATCTTTAGGGGCGTATCTGGTGTAGCCCCGAATGTGGCGGAATATTGGTTGGAGGCCACGGAACGAATTATGGATGACTTGGACTATTCTGTGGAGCAGAAGCTGAAGGGGGCCGTATCGTTGCTGCGAGATGAGGCTTGTCAGTGGTGGCTCACCGTGAGGGATGGAACCGCAGCTGATAGGGTTACTTGGGAGCTATTTAAGACAGCCTTTAAAGGAAAGTACGTCGGGGCAAGTTATGTGGACGCTCGTAGGAAAGAATTCCTGAATCTGGTCCAAGGAGGCAAAACTGTTGCTGAGTACGAGGCTGAATTTCTGAGGCTGAGTAGGTATACTGTGGGAATAGTTGCTACGGAGTATGAGCGTAGCGTTCGCTTTGAGGATGGACTCAGAGATGACCTTAAGGTGCTGATTGCTCCGCAGAGGGAGCGTGACTTCGCGGTTCTAGTGGAAAAAGCTAAGATTGCTGAGGAGGTAAAACGTACTGAGAGGCAGAACCCTGAGAAAGATTGGAACCATTTCCAGAGGGATTCTGGACCTTCGGGTGGAGCAAACAAGAATGCCAAAAGGGCGAGAGTGGAGGAGCCAGTTCGAGCCGTTCCGATGAATGTGGTTAGACCGCCAATCTATGGGGACTGTGGTAAGGTACACCTGGGTGAGTGTAGGAAACATTCTAGTGCTTGTTTCCGATGTGGATCAATGGAGCACAGAGTTAAGGACTGTCCACAGAGAGCTGATCAGGCTCAGGTTGCTGTACAGAGGGTTGTTCAACCCATGAGAGGTGGACCACAACCACCGAGAGGACGTGGACAAGGTAGGGGCAGAAATGGGAATGGAAATGGTCGAGGTCGAGGAGCGCCTGGCAGGGGAGCCAGAAATACTGAGGCTCGACAGCCAGCGTTGGTGTATGCAACTCGTCATCGAGAGGAGGGCGACGCACCTGATGTCATAACTGGTATGTTTTTAGTTTCTAATATGCCGTATACTGCCTTGGTGGATATTGGATCTACTCATTCTTATGTTGCGTGTGCCATATCTGGGTCTTTGGGAGTGCATTCTGAGAAGATAGTGACTGGGGTATCTGTGCTAAGTCCCTTGGGTCAATCGGTTAGGGTAGACAAGCTGTATAAGGATGTACCCTTAGAAACTCAAGGTAGGATCTTTCCTGGCGATCTAATGGAGTTGCCGTTTGGAGAATTTGACATCATTCTGGGAATGGACTGGCTTGTTAAGCATAAGGCGACTCTGGACTGTGCTGCTAAGCGAATGGTGCTAAGGACCACGGAAGGGGATGAGGTTATGGTGATAGGTGAGCGAATGGACTATTTGTCTAATGTGATATCGGCATTGAGGGCTGAAAAGTGGATTCGGAAAGGGTGTGAGGCCTATTTGGCATTTGTAAGTCAAACAGATGTAGAGGGGCTGACAGTGGATAAGGTTAGAACTGTAAAAGAGTTCCAAGATGTCTTTCCGGAGGAGCTTCCGGGATTGCCTCCAAATCGGGAAGTCGAATTTGGAATCGACCTGTTGCCTGGGACAGCACCAGTGTCCATTGCACCATATAGGATGGCACCAAAGGAGTTAGTGGAGTTAAAGGCGCAAATTCAAGAATTGTTGGATAGGGGCTTTATTAGGCCAAGTGTGTCTCCATGGGGAGCACCGGTGCTATTTGTGAAGAAGAAGGATGGGACGATGCGCATGTGCATTGACTATCGCCAGTTGAACAAACTGACGATTAAGAATAAGTACCCTCTGCCAAGGATTGACGATCTGTTCGACCAGCTTAAAGGAGCTTCTGTATTTTCCAATATAGATCTTCGATCTGGGTATCATCAGTTAAGGGTCAAGGAGGCAGATATTCATAAGACAGCATTCAAGACTCGTTATGGTCATTATGAGTTTTTGGTTATGCCATTTGGACTAACAAACGCTCCTGCAGCGTTTATGGATCTGATGAATCGTGTGTTCTAACCATTTTTGGATCGGTTCGTGGTCGTCTTTATTGACAATATTCTGGTATATTCTGAGACTGAAGCAAAACATGATGAGCATCTCCGCACTGTGTTACAAGTGTTAAGGGAGAAAGAACTTTATGCGAAGTTCAGCAAGTGTGAGTTCTGGTTGAGGGAGGTAACCTTTTTGGGGCATGTGGTCTCTGCAGAGGGGATTAGAGTGGATCCTAGAAAGATTGAAGCAATTTTGGAATGGAAGCCACCTAGGTCGGTTTTAGAAATTTGAAGTTTCCTAGGATTGGCAGGTTACTACAGAAGGTTTGTGGAAGGTTTTTCTGTGATGGCAGCACCTCTCACAAAACTTATAAGGAAAGGAGTACCGTTTGTTTGGACAGAGAAGCAGCAAGAAGCTTTTGAGAGGTTGAAGAAAGTTCTGACTGAAGCACCTGTGTTAATTCAACCAGAGTCTGGAAAAGATTTTACTGTGTACAGTGATGCATCACACATAGGTTTGGGTTGTGTGTTGATGCAAGAGGGTAAGGTGGTTGCTTATGCGTCTCGACAACTTAAGCCTCACGAAGGGGACTATCCTACTCATGATTTGGAGTTAGCAGCAGTGATCTTTGCGCTTAAAATCTGGAGACACTACTTGTATGGGGAAAGGTGTATTATATACACAGATCATAAGAGTCTCAAGTATTTGCTGACTCAGAAGGAACTGAACCTTAGGCAAAGGAGATGGATCGAGTTGCTTAAGGATTATGATTGTTCAATCGAATATCACCCAGGCAAGGCTAATGTGGTGGCCGATGCTCTAAGTCGTAGAGCTGTATCTAATCTGAGAGCAATGTTTGCTCGTCTAAGTCTGTTTGACGATGGAAGTCTGTTGGCTGAATTGCAAGTAAGGCCAACCTGGGTGGATAAGATTAAAAAGAAGCAGTTGAAAGATGAGTCTTTGGTCCCTCGTTTTCAACAAGTTAAGGAAGGGGAAACTTCTGAGTTTGGGATAAATGATGAAGGGGTTCTGTGTTTCCGAGGAAGAATTTGTGTTCCGAAGGACTCTGACTTGAGACAGTCAATTTTGAAAGAAGCTCATGGGGGACTTTGTGCCATGCATCCTGGAGAGAATAAGTTGTACCATACTTGCGAGAACTGTATTGGTGGCCTGGACTTAAGCGAGAGGTAACTGAATTTGTGGGGAAATGTCTGACATGCCAGCAGGTGAAAGCTGAGCATCAGTTACCTTCTGGATTATTGCAGCCAGTAAAAATACCACTTTGGAAGTAGGAGAGGGTAACCATGGACTTTGTGAGTGGGCTACCCTTGTCACCATCGAAGAAAGACTCGATATGGGTGATTGTGGATAGGTTGACCAAGTCGGCTCATTTTATACCTGTTCGAACAGACTTTTCTCTTCAGAAGTTAGCCAAGTTGTATGTGGCAAAGATTGTGTGACTGCATGGAGTTCTGGTTTTGATTATCTCTGATCGGGATCCTAGATTCACATCTCGATTTTGGTAAAAGTTGCATGAGGCGTTGGGAACGCGATTGAACTTTAGTACGGCTTTCCATCCCAAAATTGATGGTCAATCGGAAAGAGTTATTCAGATTCTGGAAGACATGTTGAGGGGATGTGTTATTGATTTCTGAGGTAGTTGGGAGGATTACTTGCCTTTGGCAGAGTTTTCATACAACAATAGTTATCAGTCGAGTATTTGAATGGCACCTTATGAAGCACTGTATGGGCGAAGGTGTCGAACACCTAGTTGTTGGGCTGAACTGGGAGAGCGACAAGTTCTTGGACCTGAGTTGGTGGTAGATACTGAGGATAAGGTCAAGTTAATTAGAGATCGGTTAAAGGAAGCGTCTGATAGGCAAAAGTCGTATGCAGATCTGAAGCGTAAGGAGATTGAATACTCAGTGGGCGATATGGTCTTCTTGAAGGTTTCACTTTGGAAGAAGATACTAAGGTTTGGCAAGAAGGGCAAGTTGAGTCCGTGGTTCATAGGACCTTATCGGGTTTTGAAGCGAGTAGGCCCAGTGGCTTATCAGTTGGAATTGCCTCCAGAGCTAGACAGGATTCACGATGTTTTTCACATCTCCATGTTAAGGCGTTATCATTCTAACCCTACTCATGTCGTGCCGGTTGCAGAAATTGGGGTGCGAACTGATTTGACCTTTGAGGAGGAGCCTGTACAAATATTGGATTGAGACGTTAAGGTTCTGAGGAGGAAATCGGTACCATTAGTGAAAGTGCTTTGGCGTAACCATGGCAGAGAAGAAGCTACTTGGGAGCCAGAGGAGGCAATGCAACAACAATACCCTCATCTGTTCAGATTAGGTAAATTTCGAGGACGAAATTTCTTTAAGGAGGGTAGAGTTGTAACGCCCCAATTTTCGAGAATTCTGTAAAAGTTGTAAAATTTAAAATTCTATGTTCTGTTTGTTATGTGTAGGATTAATCATGTTGGTGGGCCTCTAGAAGGCCCAAGCTTAGGATAAAACCCGGTAGTTTTAATTAAATTTAATTCTATAAGAGAAAGGGGTTCTGATAAATTGGGCTTTTAGGAATTATTTGTGAAAAATGGATCACCAGGAAGCAAGTGGTAAAGTGGCATGTGACGCCACTGGGAAGGATGTGGTGGTGTGTGGAAGCTTGGGGAGGACCCAGGTTCAAGTCACAATGACAGCAAATTAAGTGATTAATTTTTATGTACAGGAAAGGGAAGTAGTGGAACTGAAATAAAAGTCTGTCAGGAAGAGTTTAAGAGGGTAAGGGGATTGAATAAGGATAGAGATAAGGGAGGAAATCTAGGAGCTGATTGGGGTGAGCTGTGTTGGCCGAATTTTGGACTCTTGAGGAGCAAGAGGTGGCCGGCCAAGGGTTTCTTTAGGGGGTAAATTCGGCTAGGTTAAAGTGCCAGTATAAATTCGGCAATAGGGAGGGAGTTGTGTCGTTTGCTGCTTTTCCCACCTTCTCCCTTTAGCCATTTTTGCTTTCTTCTTATTCTCTTTCTCCATAGCCAAACCTTTCAAACCTCTTGTCCATCTCCACCCTACTCTACATCACTTTCCTCCATTAATTTTCTTAGACTAAAGCCGAACCTCAAATCTCAAAATCCCAAAAGCTATATTCTTGTGCCATTTTTCCAAAGCCATATTCCTCAATATGTTTTCCTTTTTGACCAACATTCTTCTCCTCAAACCCCTAGCATCTGTCGACAACATTACCCAGGGTTATAGCCTTAAATCATTATTTTCTATATCACCTAGAAAAGCCGAAACTACTATAGAGTTAGGGACTTGTAGCAGAAACTTCAAAGCTTCTAGATTCAAGTTTTACCGTCATTTAAAGGTTGAATCTGCATCAAATCTACGTGGAAAGCAGGAAGGAATAAGTGGTAAGTGCTCATCACTCCAAATCTAGTCTTATTTTTCAAGTTAGGAAAAGCCGAAGTCCCTAAAATCTAGGGAGGCTATCGATTTGGGCATAGGGCATAAAGGGTCTTTAACCGATGATTTATTTTGATGATTAGTGTCTTCTCAAGGGTTGGATCGAAGGCTTGGATCTTTGGAGCGATCAGACTTGGATCTAGCCATCGGATTTCGGCAAGAAGGTAAAGCTTTAAAGGCTTTTAGGGACAGAGTCGAATATGGGCAAGTAATTATGGAGATTAGTGTTGTGATTTGCAATCTAAGAATTGTAGCAACGTAATTGTAGGCAGTTCATGCGTGGATCTTGTCAGCAAGTCGTCACAAATCAGGTGTGTAACTGACACCCTTTCATAGGCTAGATCGGCAAAAGCCGAAAAGCTGAAATACCGAAAAACTTGTATTTTGGGCGCTTGAGAGTGTGCGAATGCTCGTGAGACGTATGGGTAATTATTACTGGTAATCGGAAGTGATAAAACTGCAGTACGCGCGATTTCGTGCGTTTTGATATTTTGGGCTTAATGGGCCAAAATTGGGTTAATGGGCCAACGGGCTCAATTCGGTAAGAACGCTCGGTAAGTGTTTCTGGCTAAACGTAATAGCTACGATATGCATGAAAACCTTAGAAATAGTTAGATTTACTAGAATATCCCTATGTATGCAAAATTACCATTATACCCCTATGTATGCTAAATGACCTTTATACCCCTAGGGTTAATTTTATCTGAAAAGCATGATGAATTAAATCTGTATGATGTATGCCATGAATGTATATCTGTTGCATGGGGACATGGGTTATATTATGGAGGAAGCGTCCTGGTGGCTATGCCACAAATTATCTGTTCTGGTGGCACTGCCACAAAATATCTGTATCTGGTGACTCTATCACATTTTCTGTATCTGGCAGCCATGCTGCATATTTCTGTGGCGTGTAGCGGTTGGGTGGGTCGAGTAGTCTCCCCACATGGTGAAAGGATGGTATGGGGGTGTATGTGGTTGGATATGGTTGGGTTTCTGCATAAGCATGATATATCTGTTCTGGTCTGTTCTGGGCCTACGGGCTTTATTCTGACATCTGTTCTGGGCTGAGGCCAACTTATTCTGTCTCTGTGGTTTGAACTGATTTAGGCTATGGTTGGGTTGAATTACACACTGAGTTTTCCAAAACTCACCCCTTATTTTCATCCTCGTAGGTAATCCTCAACCATAGTGGGCTTAGAGCTGTGAGGGATTTGGACTGGCCACATGTTTCTACGAACCTGGTTTCTTTCTGGTGAACTGGACGTCCTTTTAATTTCATCTATGGTTTTGGGTTTTAAGTGTAATAAGGCCTTTTAATTATTTTTATGGTTTTGTTTTACTTTTATTATTTTATTTTACTATGATGAAAAAAACTATGATGACTAAGGAAAATGGGTTAGCTTTAGGACGCATTTTCAAAAACATTAAGGGATTTCAAAATAACACGTTTACAAGTAAGACTTCCGCTAAACAAACGTTTTCAAACTTAATAATTTTCTTAAGATAGACATAACCAACCGGTTTTCTCAAAATTACACGAGTCGTTAGGGTGTGGCAATAGTGGTGTGCATGTCTAGGATTGGATCCGAAGGGAGCTTGGTACTTAAGCAGTCCGACGGACTCACCTCCTCTTCTTCCTGGTTTCCTACCTGGTGCACAGTTTCTATTCACCTTAACCTGCTTTAAAAAGTATCTTTTACAACCCCAACTAAGTTTTCCAAACTAAGTAAAACAGAACGTTTTGAACGCATTGATGTGGCGCACCGGATCCGGTCATAACGTCTAGGCCGGGTTTGGGGTGTTACAAATGCATTATTAACATCTAAACTACCAATTAAGCAAGGAATCATAAAACTCCCTGGATCTTTTAGTTTGTTTGGTAGCTTATTTTTCAGAATAGCTGAGCACACTGAGTTTAGCTCCACATGCGATGCCTTGTCCAACTTCTGTTTATTTGCTAAAAGCTCTTTTAAAAATTTCATTGCGTTTGGCATCTGTGGTAGGGCTTCAATAAACGTAAGTTAATATGTAATTTTTTTAAGAGTTTAAGGAATTTACCAAATTGTTCATCTGAGTGGTATTTCCTTGTCGCGTTGGGGTATAGTACACGAGGTTTATATTCGACATTTACTAATTTGTTTGTATTTTGAGCTACTTCACCTTGACCTTTGCTTACCATAGTTTCTTGCCTCAATTCTGGTTCAGGCTTCACAAATCCTTCTTTATCTTGAACATTAATCGCATTAAGCTGCTCCCTTGGGTTGGGTTTAGTATTACTTAGCAAACGACCTTGTGGTCGTTCAGAGATTAGTTTGGAAAGCTGGCCTATCTGAGTTTTGAGCCCATGGATAGATGCTTGTTGATTTTTAAGTACTGTCTCGATGTTCTAAAAATGGGTTTCTAACACTGATATAAGCTTTGAGAGCATCTCTTCAAGGTTTGGCTTCTTTTCTTGTTGGTAGGGTGGTTGTTGAAAACCCGGAGGATGTTATGGTCTTTGATTTCCTTGACCGCCCCATGAGAAATTGGGATGGTTCCTCCAACCTACATTGTAAGTATTTGTATAAGGATTGTTTTGAGGTCGAGGATTATTACCCATGTAATTTAATTCTTCATTATCCATGTTGTGGCCATAAGGTTGGTATTCTGAATGGCTTGTTCCACCGCCAATCTTTTTATTTAAGAGTTCTACCTGATTAGAGAGCATGGTGACTGAATCGACGTTATAAACGCCGGCTGTTTTCGTTGGCTTTGTCCTCATGACTTGCCACTGATAGTTTTCAGTGACATCTCCTTATAAACTCATAAGCATCTTCAGGTGTTTTATTATTGATGGTTCCGCCAGAAGCTGCGCCAACCATTTGCTACATTATTATTGATGGTCGAAGGATTCAGACCATTATGGAATGTTTGAATTTGGAGCCAAAGCGGTAACCCATGGTGAGGGCACCTTCTCAAAAGATCATTGTATCTCTCCCATGCATCGTAGAGTGTTTCTAAATCCATCTGTACAAAAGAAGAGATATCATTACGTATTTTAGCCGTTTTAGCCGGCGGAAAATATTTTAGTAAAATTTTTTTGATCATTTGTTCCCAAGTAGTAATTGACCATCCTGGTAACGAGTTCAACCACTGTTTAGCTTTGTTCCTCAATGTAAAAGGGAATAGACGAAGTCGAATGGCATCATCAGAAACACCATTAATTTTAAATGTATTGCATAGTTCCAAGAAGTTGGCTAAATGAGCATTACGATCCTCATCCTGCAAACCATCAAACTGAAGAAATTGCTGTATCATTTTAATAGTGTTAGGTTATAATTCAAAAGTATTTGCAGCTACAGCAGGTCTAACTATGCTTTATTCAGTTCTTGTTAAAGAAGATTTAGCATAATCATACATAGTGCGTGGAACAGGATTTTGATTGACCGCAATTGCAGGAGGTAGCTGATTGCCTTGGTTTTCAGCCATCTCTTCGGTTGGGGGTTGAGTATTGTCTTCTTGCTCGTTCTCTATGTATCGTAAGCTTCGCCTTATTTCTCTTTGATTTCTACGAACTGTACGATCGATTTCTTCGTCAAAAAGTAATGGTCCTGATGGGTTTCTTCTAGTCATAAACTATAAAAACCTGCGAAGAGAAGGAAAATAGTAAATTGATAAGTAATAATAATAAAAATATTAAATTGCAAGGAAAATAAATGGCTAAAGTAATAAAAATTGAGCGTTCCTAATATCTTAGTTCACTAGCAACGGCTCCAAAAACATAATCGCGTGATTTTGTGATAGGTTTTAAATATTTATAATTACTCGTTCTTGAACAAACTATTATCGCGATGTAGGCAAATGTACCTATCGAACAGTAGTATAGTTTTAGCAAGACCGGATTGTCGAAACCAAAGGAACTAAAAGTACGAGTAATGACTGTCTTTTTATTATCTAGCCTAAAAATAAAGAGGTTTTGTTTTAATTAACTAATTATCTAAACTAAGAACTCACAGAGAATAGAATTGGGGAATTGCTTTTGGAAAAATCGATTGAATGAAGGCAATACCTAAGGAAAAATCCACCTAGACTGTACTTGTTATTCTGGCTCTGAATCGGACGATTTATTCATTTAACTTATTCCGTAGAGATCCCTAAGTTAAGTTATTATCCCTATTCAAGACTAATAACGTCTAATCCCTAGATTGAATAATTGAGACTTTTCTTTAATTAACACTCTAGGGTTGCATTAACTCGATCTATGGATCCCCTTATTAGGTTTCACCCTAATCTGACAAAATCTTGTCACCCTATGTCTAGGTGCGCAATCAACTCCACTTAATTATGACAAATGTACTCTTAGACAGGGTCTATACCTCCTTTGAATAAGAGCTTATCCTGAATCAGCATCCTGGGATATTAAAACAAGAATTAAGAACACATAATTAAGAACAAGTTAAAATTTATTATACAATTCAGAAAATAATAACAAGATTCGTCTTAGGTTTCACTCCCCTTAGGTATTTAGGGGTTTTAGTTCATAACTAAATAAGAAAACATCTCAAAATAGTAAAGAATACAAAACATAAAGAAAACCCAAAACTCCTATAGGGGGAATCGAGGAGAGATCTTCAGTCTTGATGGTGAATCCAGCTTCTGAGATGGATTAATCGGCTTCCTTAGAGTAATTCCTTACTCCCTATTCTGTGTCCCCTCTATTCTTCCTCCTCTAGGGTGTATTTATAGGCTTTGGAATGTCTAAAAGCCCTCAAAATTAGCCTTTTCCGAATTAGACTCAACTTGGACTCTGCAGGGACACGCCCGTGTGACACACCTGTGTGGGATTACTTCAGGCCGTGCTCGAGCCTGCCAATTTGACACGGCCGTGTGATCTGCCTGTGTGAGGAGGTCCAGGCCATGTTGATTTCGTACTTTGGCCCATATTCTCCATTTTTGGCTCGTTTCTCGTTCCTTTCACTCTTATGTGCTCTCTTAAGTATAAAACATGAAATTAAAGCATTAGGAGCATCGAATTCACCAATTGTAATAGAAAATCATCCATAAAATGCATTAAACATTGGGTAAAAATATGTATAATTTACGGTTTATCAGTTATCTAATCTTTAGGCAAAATGTGAGGTTGTTAAACTAGTGTGTGTTAGAACTTAAATCACTTGTACAAGATTGAAAGTGTTGGATCTGGTGCCCTAAGTGTAGTATTTTTGTCTAAGTATGCTTGTAATTTTTCGAATAGATTGGTTAATAAAATTATTCATGAATTACATTAATACTTTATATTATTGTCCTCAAATGGTTTTTACACGCAAAGAAAAATGGAAGAAAATGTTTCTCACTGGTTGTCTAATGTTGAACTAATACTAAGTGTATTACATGGTCGGATAGTAATATAGAAAGACAACTTGTATTAGTAGACGAACCTAAACATGCCTTTAGTCTAATTGGAAATGGACAAACCAATTGAAAGATAATATGTTGTCTATAAAATCCAATAAGGGATATGCTTTGTCTTGAGCATTGGAGTGGATGACTCCCAAAAGATAGAGACTCAGAAGTGACTGCCTAGACTGACAGTACATCAGATTAGACCTAATAAGAATAAATCTTGAATCTGTTTATGGATTTATTGACTTGTAATGTTCATAGTGTGGTATACCTAAATCATGAGTGGATGACAGACTATGTATGTGTAACTCGTACACTTTGATGTAGGTAAAAGCCTAAGTTCAAATAGATAAGGAACCGAAAGTTGGTGTGTAGGTGTATGACTTCTGCAATATGTAGTGTCATTCACAATAGTGGAATTCATAATCTGAGACATGGGTAAATGATATCCTCTCATAAGCATTACATGGTTGATGAAATCAAATGTGACCACGAGTTTTTCAGCTTTGTGATGAATGACTTGATCACTATTTGATAGTGATTGACTTTTCATGAAGAAAGACATAATGGTTACCATGAGATAAAATAGAATCATATTGGGAGAGTAAATATTATCCCAAAGAGATCGAGGATATCCTATGAGGATAACACATTTATGACAAGGTCATTGGATGAGCATTGAGTAGATGTTTACGTAATGGTATGTCGTTAGGGAGAGCTCAATCACCATAGTATAATGGAATGAGTTCGTGACTAAATGAGTTTATAATTAATAGGTGAAAAGCCAGAGATTAATTATAAATCATTTGAACCCTAAATATATATGTCCAATTGGTCCCTCCGCTAGCTTGTTGATATGATAAATGAATTGCATGTTTGAATAAGAAATGAACAGAATGAATAGGAAAAGAGAAATGGGAAATATTTAGGAATGATTATGTTTTTTTCCAAAATGGAAAAATAGGATCATTTGGAAATGAATGTAGGTTTCCAAAATGGAAATGAAAATAGAAATGATTCATTTGCAATTTTGTATAGATTACTTAAAAATGATCGGAAGAATGAGTTTATGTTTTTGAGCTATTTTGAAGCCCAGAAATGAAAATAAACCATTCGACCACAGTGAACGTGTTGAGTTGTGAAATATTAACAAACACACTCACTGAAAACAAATTAAACAAACATAACTATAAGGAATGGAAAAGGAACCTGATAATTGTTCTAAGTTGTGAGAAACTTAGAACAATCCTAGATAATAAGTGCCCACCAGCCACTCAAGTCGAGGCTAGAAAACACTAGGAGGAATCTGATGAGATAACTTGTTGTTATATGTTGGCAAGCGTGACTAGCACCCTATATAATCAACTAGAGAGGTGTAAGACTACCAAACTAATTCTGAATAAACTAGAAGACATGTTCGGAAGCCATGTAACAACCCATTTTTTAGTGAAATCGAAAAAGTGGTTTCGGGACCACAAATTTGACCCAAAAACAAGGTTTATTTTTATTTCATTATATGATCCGTATTATAATAGGCATGTCATATGAAAATTTTGAAATGAAAATTTTATCGATTAAGTGTTTAATTACAAGAAAGACTAAATCGCATAAAATGCAAAGTTGAATTCTAGTAGCTACTAGGATCAAATAGCTATGGAAATCAAAACTAGAGGTCCTTATATGGTAATTAGACCATTAAGAAAAGTATGTATATTTTTCTTTATGACTCATCCATGGAAATATAGAAAAAGGGCAAGGACTAAATTGAAAATAGAAAAATACTTAATTAATTAAAAAGATGATAAAAGAAATCATCTTATTTTATGTGGAAATCATCTTATTTTATGTGATCTTAAACCTAAAACACATGGAAACCCTAGGAGAGAGAAAAAAACTTTCAAGGCCTAATTGGGTAAGTTCCCTTGTCCCGTTTCAGTAATTTGGTATTTTTGAAAGCGGGATAGCTTAATCTCTCTATTTGAGGGATTAATTTGAAAATTTATCAAGTTATGAAAATAGGTCATGGATGTATATGCTGGAAATTTGAAATTCATGGTATAAAATGAAAGATTATTGATAGATAAACAACTTTTACAAAGTGATTTTTGATGAAAACATGATTTGGGACTAAAATGAAAAGTTGTAAAATTTGATGAAAAATTATAAAATTTTATGAATACATGTGCTAGAAACTTTGTAATGGGGCTTTGGTTAGGCTTGGAATAGGGAGTAATTTGCACAAGTTTCATTTTCCGAGCTTAGGGACAATTTTAATTTATGGAAAAGTTAGGGGCAAAATGAGAATTTTGCCTAGGATGTAAATTGAGTCCATTTAAATATGAAATCTGTGAAATTGATGGTTAAATTCATTTATATAGATCTGGACAACACTAATTCAAGGTTAGAACGAGGAAAAGAAAAAGTTTCGGATTAGTAGACTTTATACACGAACAAGTGTTGGGGTAAGTTCGTGTAACTTAATCGAGCATGTAATTATGTTAATTGAATGTTGTGTTTGTATGTAATGTGATTTATGTTGATGTGCTTTACTTGTATGCTGTGATGGAAAAGTGATATATGATTGAAATGGTGATAAAGGGTTAAGTCCCGATTGAATGTGAATTTTGATGATTATATGCGCTTTTCCAAAACTAATAAGGTCTTGCATTTGTTGCAGACGGGATTTAGCTCGGACGAGTAATCCCATTGACCTTATTATAAAAAGGATTTAGCCCAGACGGGTAATCCCGATATGATACCTCTTGAGCATGCGTTATGATTAGGGTTTAACCTGGATGGTAATCCTAATCGAGCCCCTCTGAGCATATGTTATATAAAGGATTTAGCCTGGACTGGTAATCCTGTTATATGATATGTGGGTCGAGAGAGTGTTTCTTTGTTAAGTGCCCTAAGGGGTTCCTTTGAGTAAGGAACTGAAGGATTATTGAATCGTACACTTCGAGTGTACTACTTGAGAATCCATCGGAATTCAATGATTCAATGGACATATAACTCTTGACATGGCATGAAAATCTTAAAATGATATGATAATGAATTGAGAGAATATCGCTTGATGAGCTTGTCTATGTTACTTGATTGATATGAAGATTTTGGTGACTAACATGTTTGATTGAATGTATGTGATTAGGCAATTTAGCCAAATGGATGGGAACATAACATTGTATGCCTAGATTTAATAAGCAAGATTGGTAAGTTTAGTTTCCGTTATACGAACCTACTAAGCATGTAATGCTTACTCTGTTTTATTTTCCCCTATTTTATAGTGGTCGAAAGCTCACGAGGTTTGGTGATCACTGGAGCATTGTCACACTATCAACTAGTCATTTTGGGTATACTTAGTAAAATCATTTTGGTATAATGGCATGTATAAGACAACTTGACCAATAGTGGCTTGAAATGTTATTTTGTAACCTAGCTATTGGAATGGCTAGTAATGGTTCATTTTGGTATGACTAAGTAGATTTTTATGATATATATATACACATGTGTTATGTTAAGAATGTGTGATAAATGTTGTGAATTCCTAAGTTAAACTAAAGTAAGGTTGTGATCATGTATACTTGTAATGATATGCCTTGTGAATGATAGAAATTGCCCAATTTGAATGCTTGAATTGGTTGGTATTGGATGTGTGTTTCAAGTGCAGATCTTGGGTGAAATTTTAGGTAAGAAATGAAGCTAGAAATGGCTTCATTTTGTCCACACGGGCAGACACACGGGCCTATGTCTAGACCGTGTGTCCTCTGCACCTTAATTTTGAGAAACAGAATGCTCAGAATTAAGTACACGGGTGTGTGTCTCAGCCATGTGTCGCACATGGCCTAGAACACAGGCATGTGTCTTGGTCATGTGAAACCTACACCTATTTTTGAACTAAATTAATTAACCACACTGCCTAGCACATGGGCGTGTGGCATGGGCATGTGTGCAAGTTAGAGTGTTACACGGCGTCGAACATGGCCTCCAACACGAGCGTGTCCCAGGGTCACACGGGCGTGTGAGCCCTGTACCTCGAAAATTTTTTGAAAAGTCACAAAATGTTTTTTAAAGTTCCCGATTAAGTCCCGACTCGATTTTAATGCTCGTATTATGCCTCGAGGGCCCAATTAAGGGACATTATGAAATATCTCAATAAATGAATAGTAATTTATATAAGTTAATCGTAAATGTTTTTGAATATTTTGGTAATGCTCTGAAACCCTATTCGGGCGATGGATACGGGTTAGGGGTGTTACATTTAGTTGTATCAGAGCTATGGTTTAGCCAATTCTTAGATTTGACGTAGCAAACTCGAGTTTAGCTATACATGCCATTAGATAAATTGTGATAGTGTGATGACTCCTGATTATTTTAAATGTGTTTTTCATATAGTAATGTCATCCAACCGAGATAGAGTTAAATCCGAGGAAGCTGAGAGCAATACTTCAACTTTGGTGCAAAGATTTACGTTTGGATTTGGTAGTGAAAGGCCCATGTAAAAAGGCCAAAGTGAGGAGGTGAAATAATCTTTCTTTCAAATGATGAATGAATGGTTTACATAGTACCTGAGAGCAAACCCTACTGTAGTACCTGAGAGCAAACCCTGCTGTACAACGACCTCCCCCACCTTCTCCCCAATCGATTCTTGAGGTACCATAGGGTGTCGAACTTGTTAGAATTGGTAAGCCTCTGATAGATAAAATCCACAAGCATGGGGTGCGAGAATTTAGAGCTACCGTAGATGATGATCCGAAAAAGGCTGAGTTTTTGCTAGAGAATACTATCCGGGGTTTTGATGAACTATCCTGCACACCTGCCGAATGTTTGAAATGTGCAGTATCCCTATTGAAACATACAGCTTATCATTGGTGGAATACCATAACTTCAGTGGTACCGAGAGAGAATGTTACATGGGAATTCTTCTAAGCTGAATTCAGGAAGAAGTATGTGAGTCAGAGGTTTACGGATCAAAAAAAGAAAGAATTTCTAGAGCTCAAACAAGGAAACTTGACTATATCCAAATATGAACGGGAATTTTTTTGGTTGAGTAAGTTGCCAGAGAATGGGTTCTAACCGAGGTTGAAATGTGTAAACACTTTGAAGAGGGCCTAAATAAAGATATCAAGTTATTGATTGGAATTCTCGAAATAGGGGAATTTGCAATGTTAGCTGATCGAGCACACAAAGTTGAGGAACTGAGTAAATAAAAGAAACAAGCCAAAAGAGAGGCTCAAGTCTTTGGAAAAAGAACCATGAGTAAGTGACAATCATTTGCTTCTAAGAAATTAAAGAAGTATTATGATCGTGTGACCACCTCTATGGGATATTCTGGAAGAGAACGAGGCTCTCAACCTTCTAACCTGAGGTCTTCATCTCCATCTGTGAGTAGTGTGGGTAGTGTTGGTAATCCCAAACCGAAATGTAAACATTGTAGCAAATTTCATAATGGGGAATGTCGATCTAGAAGTGAAGCTTGTTTCGGATGTGGTTCATTTGAGAATTTTCTCAGAGATTGTTCAGAAAGAGTTGAAAAGGAGATAAAACTAGCTTCAAAGCTGAGTAATCTTATCTCGAGGGGCGGACCACCCCACCATCTTGACAATGTTGGTGGTAGTCGAGGTACTACCAAGGATACAACAATTAGATCAGAGGCATGAGCACCTGCAAGGACATATGCTATTCATGCTAAAGAGGATGCCTCTGCACCAGACATTATTACTAGTACATTTTCTCTACTTGATACTGATATTACTACATTGATTGATCCTGGTTCCACACATTCATACTTATGCACGAACCTAGTGTCTGTTAAAAATTTACTTGTTGAATTCACTGAAGTTGTGGTTTAAGTTTCAAACCCCCTGGGCCAGTGTGTTATGGTGGATAAAGTCTGTAAAAACTGTCTGTTAATGGTAAAAGGTTATTGCTTTTCGGCTGACTTCATGGTATTGCCATTTGATGAGTTTGATGTGATATTGGGAATGGATTAGTTAACCCGATATGATGTAGTGGTAAATTGTAAGCAGAAATATATTGTATTGAAATGTAAGAGTGGTGAATTGCTTCGTGTTGAATCTGATAAACTAGATGGACTACCTAATGGGAATTCAACAATGTCAGCATAGAAATATGTCAGAAAAGGTTATGACGCTTATCTCGCATTTGTGTTGGATGCTAAAGTATCTGAGTCAAAGATTCAGTCACTGCCGGTTGTATGTGAATTTCCTGATGTATTCCCAGAAGAATTACCTGGTTTACCATCAAATAGAGAAGTGGAATTCTCTCTAGATCTTGTTCTGGGTATAACACCTATATCTATAGCACCTTAGAGAATGGCTCCTAATGAATTGAAAGAGATGAAAGTACAATTGCAAGAGTTGATTGACAGAGGTTCTGCTCAACCTAGTTTCTCACCTTGGGGTGCGCCGGTTCTATTTGTAGAAAAGAAGGATGGATCGTTGAGGCTGTGTATAAATTATAGATAGCTTAACAAAGTTACAATAAAGAATAAGTATCTATTACCTTGTATTGATGATTTGTTTGACCTGTTAAAATGTGCCACTGTATTTTCAAAGATTGATCTCCATTGTGGTTACTATCAATTATGGGTAAAAGAATCGGATGTACCAAAGACAACTTTTAGAACCAGGTATGGACACTATGAGTTTCTTGTGATGCCATTGGCTTGACCAATGCACCTGCAGTGTTCATGGATTTGATGAACAGAATTTTTAGACCGTATTTGGACAGGTTTGTGGTGGTATTTATAGATGATATTTTGGTTTATTCCCGAGATGAAAATGAACATGCTGAGCACTTGAGAATAGTGTTATAAACTCTGTGAGAGAAATAACTGTATGCTAAATTCAGTTAATGTGAATTTTGGTTACGGGAAGTTAGTTTTCTTGGGCATAAAGTATCAGCTAAAGGTGCCAGAGTAGACCCGAATAAAATTTCAGCCATTGTTAATTGGAAGCCACAAAATGTGTCTGAAGTCCGAAGTTTTCTGGGACTAGCTGGTTATTAACGGAGATTTGTAAAAAGTTTTTCCATGATAGCTTCCCTGATGACTTGTCTGCTGCAAAAAGTTGTAAAGTTCAAGTGGACTGATAAATGCCAGCAGAGTTTTGATAGATTAAAGGCTTTATTGATAGAAGTACCTATGTTAATCCAGCCAGAATTGGGTAAGGGATTTGCAGTTTACAGTGATGCTTCATTGAATGGTTTAGGTTATGTTTTGATGCAAGATGGTAAGGTACTAGCCTATGCTTCACGACAGCTAAAGCCACATGAAAAGAACTACCTAACATATGATCTCGAATTGGCAGCCATAGTGTTTGCATTGAAAATTTAGCGGCATTACTTGTTTGGAGAAAAATGTCACATATTCACCGATCATAAAAGTTTGAAATACTTGATGCCACAGAAAGATTTGAATTTGAGACAGCGCAGATGGCTTGAGTTATTGAAAGATTATGATTTTATTATTGACTACCATCCGGGAAAAGCTAACATAGTGGCGGATGCTTTAAGCAGAAAATCCTTGTATACTTTGAGAGCAATGAATACTAGGTTATCGTTGTCTGATGATGGTTCAATCTTAGCTGAGTTAAAAGCTAGACCAATGTTTTTACAATAGATCTCTAAAGCTCAGGAAAATGATAGGAAGTTGCAAGCAAGATGGGTACAAAACGAACCGACTTCTGACTCAAAATTTCAGATTGGGGCTGATAGTTGTTTGCTATTCAAAGGTAGAGTATGTGTACCAAAAAGTTCAAAACTAGTACAGAAAATTTTGAATGAAGTTCGCAGTGGTAACATGTCTATTCATCCAGGTAGTAATAAAATGTATAATGATCTAAAAAAGATGTACTGGTGGCTGAGAATGAAACGAGATATTTCCAAGTTTGTATCTAAATGTTAGATATGTCAGCAAGTAAAACCTGGACATCAATTACCTTCTGGACTATTACAAGCAGTTACAATACCGAAGTGGAAATGGGAAAGAATTACTATGGACTTTGTAATGGGACTACCCCTGTCTCCAAAGAAAAAAATGTCATTTGGGTAATGTTGATCAGTTGACAAAGTCTACATACTTTATTTCGGTACGTATGGATTATTCCTTGGATAGATTGGCTGAATTGTATGTTTCTGAGATTGTCAGATTGCATGGAGTGCCTATCTCTATTAGTTTAGATAGAGACCCTCGGTTTACATCTCGATTCTGTAGAAAATTGTAAGAAGCTCTGGGTACTAAGTTACACTTTAATACTGCATTTCATCCTCAGACAGATGGTCAATCTAAATGGGTAATACAGATCTTGGAAAATATGCTTTGGTGTTGTATACTTGAGTTTGAAGTTAACTGGGAAAAGTATTTGCCTTTGGTTGAATTTGCTTATAATAATAGTTATCAGTCTAGTATTAAAATGGCACCGTATGAAGCCTTGTATGGACACAAATGTAGAACTCCATTGTACTGGACAGAACTCATTGAGAAAAAATTACATCGAGTTGACTTGGTCCAAGAGACCGAGGAAAAAGTAAAAGTAATTCGAGACAGCTTGAAAGCAGCCTCTGATCGTCAAAAGTCTTATGCTGATTTGAATAAAAAAAGAAATAGAATTTCAAGTCGGTGACAAAGTATTCTTGAAAATGTCGCCTTGGAAGATAGTTCTCCGGTTTGGTCATAAAGGAAAACTGAGTCCACGACTCATTTGACCATATGAGATTACTGAAAGAATTAGACTAGTTGCTAATCGGTTAGCTATATCACTAGAGCTTGATTGGATTCATAATGTTTTTCATGTGTCTATGCTATGAAGGTATTGATCCGATCCTTCACATGTTATGTCTCCGACAGAGGTGTAGATCTAGCCTAATATGACATATATTGAAGAACCAATCAAACTCTTAGCTCGGGAAACGAAAGTGTTAAGAAATAAAAAGCTAGCTTTAGTGAAATTTCTTTGGCAACGCAATGGTATAGAAGAGGCTACCTGGGAGCTGAAAGATACTATAAGGAAGCAATACTCGAATCTTTTTACTAGTAAGATTTTCGAGGATGAAAATCCCTAAAGGGGGAGAGTTGTAAAAGCCTATTTTTTAGTGAAATCGAAAAAGAGGTTTCGGGACCACAAATCTGACCCAAAAATATGGTTTATTTTTATTTCATTATATGATCCATATTAGAATAGGCATGTCGTGTGAAAATTTTGAAACGAAAATTTTATCGATTAAGTGTTTAATTACGAGAATGAGTAAATCGCATAAAATGTGAAAGTTGAATTCTAGTAGATATAAGGATCAAATAGCTATGGAAATCAAAACTAGAGGTCCCTATATGGTAATTAGATAATTAAGAAAAGTATGTAGATTTTTCTTGATGACTCATCCATGGAAATATAGAAAAAGGGCAAGGACTAAATTAAAAATAGCAAAATACTTAATTAATTAAAAAGATGATAAAAGAAATCATCTTATATGTAATATTCAACCTAAAACACATGGAAACCCTAGGAGAGAGAAAAGAAACTTTCAGGGCCTAATTAGGTAAGTTCCCTTATCCCGTTCTTAGTAATTTTGGTATTCTGGAATCGAGATAGCTTAATCTCTTTATTTGAAGAATTAAATTAAAATGTTATCAATGTATGAAAAAGAATCATGGATGTATATGCTGGAAATTTGAAATTCATGGTATAAAATAAAAGATTATTGATAGATAAACAACTTTTACAAAGTGATTTTGTAACACCCTGAATGGCCTAGATGTAATGGGCCTTGAGTTTGGGATCGGTTAGAAGGCAGCTTAAATAACTTAAATGTGTTTAAATATTTTTTGATTGCATGTTTAGTTTGTTAAGTGATTTAGGAAGGGTTGGTAGTGTAGAAAAAGTCTTGGGTTCGATCCAGGGCTTTAGCAAAATTTTGCATTTTTTTTCTAAAAGAACCTGAGCATTAGGTGGAAGGCTTATTAATGAGGCCTGGTAAAATCTGACACAAGGAAATGCTTGGCCTAGTGGCAAAAGGTGTTGGTAGCAAGGAGGAAGTCCAAGGCTCAAGTCCTGGCCTTGGCGAAATTTTTTATTGCGCATATGATTAGTAGGGAAGCTAGCGTTTAGGCCTTACAAATATGTTTGGTGGAAATATGGCACAAGAGCGCCTAGGGGGCAGTGGTGAGAAGCATGCTATGGATCTGAGAGGTTGCAGGTTCGAATCCCAGGCCTGGCAAAGTTTTAAATTTTTATTCTTTAAGAAAACTGAGACTTAGGCATATAAGCCTTATAGTTAATTGTGATCAAATAGTAGCACAAGATAGGTGGCGGTGCAGTGGCCAGCAGTGTGTTGGGAAGTTGGAGGGTTGGAGTTCGAGTGGTTTCATGCGCAAAAGGGAATTCAATTTTCCTGTGCAATGCAAGGAAGGATTGCCATTCGGTGGAAGCAATTTGAATGCAATGTTGGCTAAAATCAAGGTTACGATGGAGATAAAGATAAGGATTAAGTGTGGATATAGTGAAAAAATTGGAGAAATTGAAGGGAATTTAACTTGACGAGTTTAAGTCGATTGAAGAGTGTAGGTTTGTATTTGTTTTTAGTATATATACGTGTGTCGTATGGGCAAGTAAGGGCATTTTTTGTTTTTGTGTGCTTCAGTCGCATATTCTTGGGGGAAATTTCTTCCAACCTTTTGACTCTTTTGTTTTGCAAATACCTAAGTAATCTCAAACCCTTAATCTCCTCTTTTCTTTAAGCCAAACTCCTGATTTTCTCTTCCCTATTTTAAACGAATCAACCTCTTCCCTCTTTAACTTAGCCGGTTGCTTCCTTGTTCATTTAAAAGCCAATTCATACAATTTAGGGGTTGATTTCTTGTTGGCAAGCGATCTCGCGATCGGTAAGTGAATTAGATCTTCTTCGGATTTTGCTAAATATTTCTAAATTCTTTCGTTTCTACACTCTTAAAAGCCGATTTTTTCTTTACCCTTTCCAATACCATTACTTTCGTTAACCTATGGTTTCTCCATTTATTTCTCTTTCTCCATCTCATTCAAGAGTGTGATCGCTGGCTAAATATTAATTGATGGAAAAAAGAAGGTTCTAGCAGATAGGTTGGGATAGAGGCTCCCAAGTTTAAGCGACGTAAGGTGCCAGCCGTTAGGCACTTTCCACCTGGATGCGGAAGGGGGACTATGTAACACCCCGTACCCGAGACCGTTGCCGGAGTCGGACACGAGGGGTTCACAGACTAAATTCGCTTACTATCGCAGTCCATTTTAAAAATTTCCAGGCAGTTGGCTAACTGCGTCACAGTCACCTTAAAAATTATATCTTGAGTTTCACAACTCGAAAATCAGTTTCGTAATTTTTCCCTGAAACTAGACTCATATGCCCATCTACATATTTTTTTCTATAATTTTTGGTCAGGCCAATTAGTACAGTTTATTAGTCAAATTCTCCCATATTACAGGGATCGACTACACTGACCTTTGCGCATTACGACTTGGATATCTCCCTGCACAGAGCTTCAATACTGATGCCGTTTGTTTCTATAGAAACTAGACTCATAGAGGAATCTATACATATATATCATGACTCCTAATTATCTCTGGTTAATTTATAATGAATTTCCAAAGTCGGAACAGGGAATCCAGAAACAGTTCTGGCCCTGTCTCACAAGAACCTGAATATCTCTTAACATACTGTCCATATGATAATTTCGTTACTTTCCTATGAAAATAGATTCATCAAGGTTCATTTACATAATTTATTCACTATTTAATTCCTTTCCTACTATTTTTAGTGATTTTCCAAATCTACATCACTGCTGCTGTCAGCATCTGCCTTTAAGGTAGACTTTACCTATTTCATAGTTTCCATGATTCAACTAGCCCTTTTAGCATAAATAGCACAAATTATGATAGTGATTAACCATTCCCATGGCCAATCCTTGTTAAGCATACCCACACCTCTCAATAACCATATCCATACCAAATGATTATAACATTATGCTCAGACATATATAAGCCATTTTCGCATGGCTATCCAAAATTATACAAATCCAAAGGGTCCATGACCCACAACAAAAAGGGTAGTCCTATACATGCCATTTCAAAGTTCAACCAAAATTGTACCAAAAGGGGGCTTTGATAGTGTGGGAGACTTCGACTTCCAAAAATCCCGAGTCCGATAGCTGACGAACCAAAATCTATAAAACAGAGATTCAAAGAACGGAGTAAGCATTTAATGCTTAGTAAGTTTTAAGCAGTGTCAACAGATAACAATCAAATTATAACATAGTTGTTCGTATTTTTTTTTATTTCACTCTTCCTTCGGGCATACCATCCCTTTACCGAATATGCACATCTCATCATATACAATAGGCAGATAAACTTTCACATAAAAGTGAGCTCATGTGACATAGATATATCGTATGATTTCACATAACCTCTCGCACTGATCCGATGTCACATAATCATAGGAATAGTCTCATAGATTGCTCTCGTATGCATCACATAACTACCTTATGATTTAGTGCAAATCAAGCTCACATATAAACCTGGAGTACATACCTGTTTAACCTTTCGCATTGAATATATTTATAAGCAATTCTTATTACGAAGTCTTACCCGGACATAATCTCCACACGAAGTTATCGGGTCTTACCCGGACAAAATTCCCACACGTAGTCATCGGGTCTTTAGAGCTCGGATATAGTACGAGCACGAAGCTTACGGACATTAATCAATTATAATATTCTCGCATAAAGCCTGCGGGGTTTTAACCCGGATATAGTACTGACACAAATGCCCTTCGGGACTTATCACATTTATGCACTTTCACATCCGTCACGTTGGCCACTCGGCCCTGTCACATATATACACTTTCACATTCATCACATCGGCCATTAGGCCTTATCACATATATACACTTTCACATTCATCACATCGGCCATTAGGCCTTATCCCATATATACACTTTCACATTCATCACATCGGCCATTAGGCCTTATCACATATATACACTTTCACATTCATCACATCGGCTATTAGGCCTTATCACATATATACACTTTCACATTCATTACATCGGCTATTAGGCCTTATCACATATATATACACTTTCACATTCATCACATCGGCCATTAGGCCTTATCACATATATACACTTTCACATTCATCACATCGGCCATTAGGCCTTATCACATATATACACTTTCACATTCATCACATCGGCGATTAGGCCTTATCACATATATACACTTTCACATTCATCACATCGGCTATTAGGCCTTATCACATATATACACACTTTCACATTCATCACATCGGCCATTAGGCCTTATCACATATATACACTTTCACATTCATCACATCGGCCATTAGGCCTTATCACATATATACACTTTCACATTCATCACATCGGCTATTAGGCCTTATCACATATATACACACTTATACACACTTTCACATTCATCACATCGGCCATTAGGCCTTATCACATATATACACTTTCACATTCATCACATCGGCCATTAGGCCTTATCACATATTTACACTTTCACATTCATCACATCGGCCATTAGGCCTTATCACATATATACACTTTCACATTCATCACATCGGCCATTAGGCCTTATCACATATATACACTTTCACATTCATCACATCGGCCATTAGGCCTTATCACATATATACACTTTCACATTCATCACATCGGCCATTAGGCCTTATCACATATATATACACTTTCACATTCATCACATCGGCCATTAGGCCTTATCACATATATACACTTTCACATTCATCACATCGGCCATTAGGCCTTATCACATATATACACTGTCTTGGCTGAATCTACATCTATCATTTTCCAATATCACAATTTAGAATTCACGTATGGGTTTAATCAATAGCTTATGAGCAACTAGAACAAGTTTATCAAGGTTTACAACACAATCTCAAATTCAGCACAAGCTGTTTTTCCTGAGCAATAGTCACTAAATCATTTATAACTGGAGCTACAAAACTCCAAATCACTTTCCGTTAATTTTTCCTAAATGTAGACTCGTATATCTTCCATCCATAAAATTTCCAGAATTTTAGGTTTGGCCAATCAATACCAGATTCTTCTTAAAGTTTCCCCTGTTTCACTGTTTGACTAATCTGACCACTCTTCACTACGAATCAGATTTCTCATTTTACAGAATTCAAAATGTGTTGTATTTGATTTAATTTGAAACTAGACTCATTAAGGAGTCTAAGCATATAAATTTTATCTTATAACCATTTTTGTACAATTTATAATGATTTTCTAAAAACAGAATAGGGGATTTCGGAGTCATTCTGACACCGTCTCACACAACTTTAAATATCTCATTATCGGAAATTCCTTTGCTTACACGGTTTCTTTTATAAGCAGCTAGACTCATTAACCTTTAATTTCATGTCTCATTCAACCTCTAATTCAAGTCCATAAATTTATGGTGATTTTCTAAAGTCAAGTTACTGCTGCTGTCCGAAGCAGACTATTTCAAATTACCCTTAAATTCCCAAGCTCAAACACTTAAGAACTTACCATTTGAGCTTAGAACATATCATGGCCACATCATATCTTATTAAATCAACTCATCATGTCCTATTATAATTGAATTTACTCAATGTTTAAACAATTAAAACTTACCTCGGATGTGGTCGAACAATTTCGGCGGCTATTCGATCACTTTTTCCTTTCCCTTATCCAACTGTGGTCCTCTAAGCTCTTGAGCTAATTCAAACAAATTTAACTTATTAAAGTCTCATTATGCTAGCTTATGGCCGAATATGACAAGGAGTTTGATTGGTCATATGGCCACCTTCTAGCTCAACTACACAATGGTCATATGCATTTTTAATCACATCAAGCAATTTAATACAATTCATTCGAACATCAAAAGAAAACCTCAAGGTACTTAGCCCATATATACTTTAGGCATTAGAGTCACATATATATATGGAATCATGAATCAAACTCAACATTTTAGCTAATATTTCCCCCTTGGCCGAATTTTCTAAGCCAAGACAAAAGCATCAATATGCTTGCCTCTAACCGAATACACGCAACACCAATCTTCTTCCTATGGCCGAATATGCATGTCTATGTTGAGGCCGATTATATCCTTAATACCACACATAAATGGCATACATTTTACTAACTAATGCATTACATATTATTTAACCATGTATATCACCAATCAATTTCATCACAATTTCACTTAAGCATAATCTCAATACAATACATCATGCTCAAATCATTATTCAAGTTCAAATTCGGCCAGCACACATATGCATACTAGCAACTATGTATTAACATTGCATTTCATACTATAACCGAATGTATAGCTCATCGAAATATATTTATTCATGTTCCCTTAACACATATTGGTCAACTAGATCATGCATTATTCTTTGGCACATTTGGTCATTAAAGCAATCACCTATTTAACTTTCAAGCATTTTTATACTAACATTTCTCCCAAGGCCGAATTTATATACAACCTTTAGTACTCATTTAAGGTTTATATTTTAAGTAATTAATATACACAATATTAACCAAATATCCATTTACTAAGCATTTTAACAAATTTTCCTTCAACTATCCACACATTCGGCAATCACATAATCAAACACTAAACCTTAACTTCCAAGCCAAAACAACTAGCAAATTCAACACATCCAACATAAATTTCCATGCTAATGACATCAAAACAACTACTAAGAATTTCAAGCTCCTTGGCTGAATTTCAATCTTCCAAAATAACAAAAATTTGAGCCATGAAATAGGTAGAATTCAAACTAACCATTCAATTTATGCATGAATTTCCAAGAGTAGCATTGTGCATACCTTGATCTAGCAATCTCCTTAGCCGAAAATTTTAACAACAAAAGGAAGTTTCTTCTCCACCCTTTCTTAGCTACGGCAATGGAGGAATAAACCAACTTTGGTTTCTCCTCCCACTAACACATTATTTTTATTACCCATACTCTTTTATTCATCTTTAATTCATTTAATACATTTTTTATTACATATTTCTCACCACTAATAAATATAATAATACTAAACCATGCATATAATGCCCATACTTATGAGCTTGGCCGGCCACTAGCATTAAAAGTGGCAAATTGGCATGCAAACCCACTTATTTGCATCATTCAATAACTAATCACTTAAAATAAGTCACACATATATTCAAAGCTTCTCACATAAGTCCTTTTTATTTAGAAACACATTCAAATTGACAAAAATCAAAGCATTCAAATTTCACACATGCATGATAACATATTTTAGACATAAAATATTATATTCAATTATTTCTGCAACTCGGTTTAGTGGTCCCGAAACCACTTCCCGACTAGGGTCAAATTAGGGGTGTCACAGACTACATCAGATTTCGAGTTACGTAGGTAGATCGTAGCCGATCAATCTAGTCAAGGCAAGTATAGGTTGTTCTTCGATAAGTGGTGGTTTTATTTTGAATTAACGGGATGTGACTAATGGAGTATACTGTTGAATATAGGTTTGGGTTATTATGAATACTTAGTACTCTAGGTGATAAGGTGTGGACTTCTACCTTATGATAGCTTGATATAAAGTTGAAGGTGCGTACATACATTGCACACACGTTAGATTGGCAAATCCCGAAATGCCGAAAAGCTGAAAGTCTGGTTGCGATAGTCTTGTGAGTGCGCAAACACTTGTAAGGGGGAAATCGGTACATTGACAGAGGCCCCATAAGCGATCTCATGGATCTGGGACGTACTTAGGCCACTGGGCTGGAATGGGCTAAATGGGCTAAATGGGCCTGACAAGTCGTGGGCCCAAATAAGCGAATTTGTTGATTTGGTAATAAGTGATGAACTAGTCATGTTTGTTACATGGCTTGGAATTGATTCGGGCCGGATAGGCCATATGAATGTTATTTGGGCCTATTGGGCCATATGAATGAGATTGGGCCTAGTGGGCCATATGCATGTATGTAGACTTGTTTGGGCTTTGTAAGGGGTTTTGGGCCTAGTATTTGATAACTCTTAAATGACTGTGGACAAGTCATAGGGTTAAAGTCTGGCAATGGGTATATGCATGTCTAGGATTGGATCTAGGGAAAGCTTGGTACTTATTCGTTCTTAATGACTCACCTCCTCTTCGCTGGAATCCTACCTGATGCATAGCATCTGTTTACATTAGCCAACGGGGACTTGTTAACAGGCTGAGATAGGAAATAAACCTATAATAAAGAGAAATTACCGAGATTCCCCCAAGGGCAAAAATGACTAAAATACCCTTATGTTTTGAATGTAAGATTTATTGATGTTACATGTAAACCTGCTGCGTTCATATGATATTCTGTTTAGGTTGCATATGGGTTGGGAATTATGGAACGGAGGAAGTATATAAGGATCGCATGGTTGCTTGACGACCATGGATCCACCGATGCCTATTAATCCCAATATTTGATTAGCAGCTTGCTGCAATGAAGGTAGTACCGCAACCAGGCTACCATTGATGTGTATCAGATGGGTGGGTCGATATTTATATCCCCACATGATGTGTACCGGGGGACGGAGTTGGTGTGTGGCGGTTGGATTATTGTGGTGGGTTACACAGCATTGCATGTATGATATTATTGTGATATTATTACGATGTAGGCTTCAACCCAACGTAGGCTAATATGGTCTAAGGCTCAAAGGCCACCGTTATTGAATTGGGTTCAGACCCAAAATGACTAATGATTGTTTTATACTCATTGAGGGTTATACACACTGAGTTTTTGAAACTCACCCCCTCCTTTTAAATTTTTTAGGTGATCCTCAGTAGGCAGTTCAACAGATGGAGGGACTTGGAGGTGGCCAACTAGCAAAAAGTTTAGACTTAATGTAATTTTTAATATTTTGATTTTAAATTATTTTTTTGATTTGGGGTGTAATAAGGCCTTTCCTCTGGTTATTATTTCAAATTAGGATTATTATTATTTTTATGCCTTATATTTGTTAGAAGTAGAACATGGTTTTTCCTGAACCATAACTATTTTTTTTAAAAATACTACGTTTTCGCAACTTAATTTTTAAATGAGAAGTTTTCATAGATCATCTGTTTTAAATAAAGCTTCCGCAACTAAAAAGAGATTTTACAAAGTAATTATTATCATACAAGAAGGAATAATTTTTTTAAAATACACCTCGCTTTGAAAGCAACAAATACAAGCTCAGATTTTACTTAAGGTTTTTATTTTAAAGAAGGGTTTTCAATGAAAACAAGGTTTTTGAAAAACGCTTCAATGTGACATGCCAGATTCGGCCATAACGTCTAAGCCGGGTTTAGGGTGTTACATTTAATGGTATCAGAGCCAATTTCAAAACTCGAGCTGTGAAATGGGCTTTGATTTTGGGCTTTAAAGATTGTTTACAGATTATATTGAGGTGGTTTTGAAAGATCCTATTGGATGGCACACCGGGTCTTCGACGTCGAGCCAAGTAAGTTCTCTTACTACTGAATTATGTTGAACTGTTATACTGCAATATGTGTTAAGCTATTAATTGTTTATATTCAATAGGATTTCCTTAGATATCAGATAGTGTTAAAACACTTAAATTTAAATTTGATACTTATTTTTTTATATGTTTGAGAATGTTTGCGATAAGTGGATGTTCTGGATATATATTAAAATTATTAGGAAAAGAGTGCACAGCGGTAGTGTTGTGGGATAGTTGATACACTACTACCCTGTTATTTAGAAATTTCGAGGACAATTTTTTTTTAGGAAGGGTAAATTGTAACTCCCTGAATTTTGGGTCTAGAAGCAATGGGCCTTGAGTTTGGGATCAGTTAGAAGGCGGCTTAAATAACTTAAATGTGTTTAAATATTTTATAATTGCATGTTTAGTTTAATTTTTAAGTGATTTTGGAAGGGTTGGTAGTGTGGAAAAAGTCCTGGGTTCGATCCAGGGCTTTAGCAAAATTTTTCATTTTTTCTAAAAGACCCTGAGCATTAGATGGAAGGCTTATTAATGAGGCCTGGTAAAATCTGACACAAGGAAATGTTTACCCTAGTGGCAAAAGGCGTTGGTAGCAAGCAGAAAGTCCAGGGTTTAAGTTCTGGCCTTGGCGAAAATTTTTATTACGCATATGATTAGTAGGGAAGCTAGCGTTTAGGCCTTACAAATATGTTTAGTGGAAATATGGCACAAGAGCGCCTGTGGGGCAGTGGTGAGAAGCATTCTATGGATCTGAGAGGTTGCATGTTCGAATCCCAGGCCTGGAAAAGTTTTAAATTTTTATTCTTTAAGGAAACTGAGACTTACGCATATAAGCCCTATAGTTAATTGTGATCGAATGGTAGCACAAGATAGGTGGCGGTGCAGTGGCCAGCAGCGTGTTGGGAAGTTGGAGGGATAGAGTTCGTGTGGTTTCATGCACAAAATAGAATTCAATTTTCCTGTGCAACGCAAGGAAGGATTGCCATTCGGTGGAAGCAATTTGAATGCAATTGTTGGCTAAAATCAAGGTTACGATGGAGATAAATATAAGGATTAAGTGTGGATATGGTGGTGATAAAATTGGAGAAATTGAAGGGAATTTAACTTGACGAGTTTAAGTCGATTGAAGAGTGTAGTTTTGTATTTGGTTTTAGTATATATACGTGTGTCGTATGGGCAAGTAAGGGCATTTGTTATTTTTGTGTGCTTCAGTCGCATATTCTTGGGAAAATTTCTTCCAACCTCTTGACTCTTTTGTTTTGCAAATACCTGAGTAATCTCAAACCCTTCATCTCCTCTTTTCTTTAAGCCAAACTCTTGATCTTTTCTTCCTTATTTTAATCGAATCAACCTCTTCCCTCTTTAACTTAGCCGGTTGCTTCCTTGTTCATTTAAAAGCCGATTCATACATTTTGGGGGTTGATTTCTTGTTGGCAAGCGATCTTGCGATCGGTAAGTGAATTAGATCTTTTTCGGCTTTTGTTAAATATTTCTAAATTCTTTCGTTTCTACACTCTTAAAAGTTGATTTTTTCTTTATCCTTTCTTGTAATACCCCGGAAATTTTTACAGTAAGATATTATCCTTGATATAGTAAAATAAGAAAATAAAGTGACAAAATGGAAAGTTTTGAGTTGTGTCAACCTTGGGAAGTATATTATGATATATTAATTCAGGAAAGGACTAAATTGTAAAGATGAGAAAAGTCTTGTTGCACAAGAGTAAATACTTAAAATTTGAGGGGTTAAAGTATAAATTTTATAAAGTTAAAGGACCAATAGTGAAAATATTTTAAGGGTAGAAAGATTTAGAAACAAAGGAAAATGGATGAAGTAGGACAAAATTGAATAGGTGAAAAATTATGAGGGACTAAATGAGAATTTTACCAAATTAAGTGATGACTCAATGATGGAATTCTAAAAGATCATGAAGGAAAAAATGGTCAATTAGTACGAGAGAGAATTCTAGAATGTAATGATTATATTGATGATTTTTTAAATTAATTAATTAGATAAATATTATTTTATTAATTTTTTAATGAGATATTTATTATTTTTATTATTATTTATTTAGTATATAAGGAAGGAAAGATGAAGAATTCTCATCATCTTTCCATGCATGCAAATGTTAGAAGAGAAGAAAAGAAAGAAAGTTTCATTTTCTTTACAATTTAGTCCTTCTAGCAAAAATTTTCTATTTTCACCTAGAAATCAAAAGAATTTCCATAGCTACCAAGAGAGAAAAATGTTAAGGAGACTATGGGGAGTTAGAATATCAAATTGGATTCAAGGAATAGAAGCTGGAGGAGAGAGAAAATGAAGATGAAGATTAGAACAAGGTAAGAACATCATGATATCAATATATTTTTAAGTTTGATATTATTGAAAAGCATGGGATTGATGTTAATGTAGAGTTTCCTTACATTTGGCCCTATGTTATTGATATGTTAGTGAAGAGAAAACAAGAGAAAGTGATGAGAAATAGTATAGAGAAAGAAAATAAGGGTGTTATAAACATGGTAATTAATATCTTACACTAAAATAGTTTTGGACAGCAGAAGTGGTCTAACTTTGAAAAATCACCAAAATTTGTGGAAATTGAATAAGAAGTTGAATAAAATATGAAATTAAATTTTACTGAGTCTAGTTTTTCATAGAAGAAATGATGTAAGAAATGAAATAGTAAATTGTGAGATATAACAAATTTAGTTAGACAAGGTCAGATTGATTTCAGGTTGCCCTGTTTTGAATTTGGAAAATCATAAAAAAATAGAGAAAAATAATTAAGGGATTAAATTTATATTTTTAGAATCCTGAATGAGTCTACTTTCAAGATAAACAAATGGGAACATCATTCGAATTCTGTATGAGGAGATAATTAATTTTTAGTGAAAAAGGGTCAGAATTATCAGATAGCAGAACAAACGTGACTTTAAAGAATAAACTGTACTTATTGGCTAAACCAAAAATTCTAAAAATTTTATGGTAAGAAGATATGTAAGTCTAGTGTCAGGAAAGATTAGAGGATCTTAATTTAGAGTTCTATAGCTCAAGATATAAATAATTTAGTGACTATGACTCAAGTAGATAGCTTGATGTGAACATATAAGTAAATAGTGGAATTATGTATAAATTAAGGATGTGGAATGGAGAGGAGGAGGAGGAAAATTATGAATATTCAGTTAGTATGGGTTTACTTTAAAAATGGCTAATTTGCATGTTTTAGATTCGTGGACTAAATTGAATAAGAGTAAAACTTTAGGGGCAATTTTGTAAAAATGTCAAAAAGGACCAAATTGAAGAAAATGAATTGTTTTAGCGTTTAAATTAATAAATTGAATGAAATTATTAATTTAGATCAAGATCGGGTGAAAAACTGAGAAAATAAAAAATTATCAAAATGCCCCTAAATCTTGATATTTCTGTAATTTAGCCAGGTAAGCTCATATAACTTAATTAAATATGAAAATGTATTGATTTGATTATTTAATTGTGAGAATTATGATATGCAAATGACATGAATATGTAGCATGAAAATGTTAACATATGATATATGTGATTGATAAAAATGGTACAAGAATCCGTTTGAATATTGAATTCTGATTGGACAAGTGATTACCCTTATAAATGAGGTCTTGCATGTGTTGCAGTAAAGGTTATTCCGAAAGGAGTAATCTTATGATCTCATTATAAAAAAGAATTTCACCTGAAAGGGTGAGACTTGAAAATGATACATGTACCTAAAAGGTACAATTGGAAAAGGAAATGTACACTGTGTGTGTACAACTTAAAGAGGAAACATACACTTTGTGTGTACACTTGAAAAGGAAATGTATGCCTTGTGTGTACAATGTGAAAAGTGGTAGCTTCAACTACCTGATCAGTGAAAAGTGGTAGCTTCAGCTACCTAATCAGTGAAAAGTAGTAGCTTCGGCTACTTGATTAGTGAAAAATGGTAGCTCTAGGTACCTGAGTAGTGAATAGTGGTAGCTTTGGCTACAAGTGACAAGTGATAAGTGGTAGCTTTAGCTACACTTATCTGATCAGTGACAAGTGAAAAGTGTGGAAGTGCAAGTCCATAGTTGAACTATGGCAAAGTGATAAAGTTTGCCAATAATGGCAAAGTGATATAGTGTGCCAAACATAGCAAAATGTTTAGTGATTAGTGATGAATTGACAGATAAGACCATGGTTGATCCATGGCAAAGTGTGAAACGTAGGTATGGTATTTCCATACCGAGCTGTGAAATATAGGTATGGTGTTTCCATACTAAGTTGTGAATCCTGGCACTAAGCAAACGACGGATTCAAATCCGCAAGACGTTCTCTAATTTGACAAAGATTGGTAAGTGACATATGAAAGTAGTATTGGAAGACTTATGGTTATTATTGATATTGATCTAAAATAATTGTACCATTGATATTTAAATGATTCAATGGGTAAAGTTCTGATATGAGATAACATGAGTTTGAAATGAATTATCACAGGTATATACCTGAAATATATGAAAATAATGGTGCGTGAAATATTGATGTAATGAATTGCATGATATATGTTTATAAAGAAACAACAAAAGAATGATAGGTATCATGACATGTAAAAATGTGATTATCTTTGATATGTTGCTACAAGAAAATTATGTATGTTGAGATGAGCAATAAACTCAAGTGTAATATGATGAGAAAATAAGTTTATCTATGTTGAATTTCTATGAATATGTTTAAGTATGCTAACAAGTGTTACTGTTGATGCTTAGACAAGTGCCAAGCTATTGGTTAAATGGTAATATGTTTATTTATATAATGTGTTGAAAGGGCAAGTGCTCAAATGAAAATATACTTGTGATCGTAAGAGAGTGGCAAGTTTTAAGTTACACAATATCTTATGAAATGGCTTATCATATGATTAATTGAATAGAGTTATGTTCAAATGCACTAGCTTATGGTTATAATGGTATAGTAAGCTTATGACCGGTGTGTTATACATAAGGAATGAGTGTGGAAAGTAAAAAGATACATATGAAAATAAAGAAACTAAGAAGAGTGAAAATTATTTAAATATTACTAAGCTAGAGATGATATGTATAACTGATGCTGTGGATTTATTCACCTTGTAAATTGATGAATATAGCTTTATGAGTATTGTTTGAACCACAGGCTTGGCCACACAGCTGTGTGACCCCTGCAGTGTTGAAAAATTTTAAATATTTTCAAAAAAAATTTTGAGTTTTCGGTTAAGTCCTGATATATATTATGAGCCTTGATGGCTTACATAAGGGACACTATGATTAAATTTGTTTAATTACAGGTATGAATGTTATGTGAAGCGAAATTTCTGTTAAATGATCTGTAAATTTTGGTAATGCTCTGAAACCCTGTTTCAATAATGGATATGGGTTAAGGGTGTTACATTTCCAATACCATTACTTTCGTTAACCTATGGTTTCTCCATTTATTTCTCTTTCTCCCTCCCATTCAAGAGTGTGATCGCTGGCTAAGTATTAGTTGATGGAAAAAGGGGGTTCTAGTGGAGAGGTTGGGATAGGGGCTCCCAAGTTTAAGTGACATAAGATGTCAGTCGTTAGGGACTTTCCGCCTAGATGTGGAAGGAGGGCTACGTCAGATTTTGAGTTACGTAGGCATATCACAACCGATCAATCTAGTTAAGGCAAGTATAGGTTGTTCTTCGGTAAGTAGTGGTTTTATTTTGAATTAACGGGATGTGACTAATGGAGTATAATGTTGAATATAGGTTCAGGCGATTAAGTACTCCAGGTGATAAGGTGTGTACTTCTACCCTATGATAGCTTGATATAAAGCTGAAGATGTGTACATACACTGCACACACGTTATATCAAAAAATACCGAAATGCTGAAAAGCGGAAATGCTGAAAAGTCAACAGTCTGGCTACGATAGTCTTGTGAGAGCGCGAACACTCGTAAGGGGGAAATTGATACGTTGACAGAGGCCCCATAAGCGATCTCATGGATTTGGTGTGACACCCCTAACTTGACCCTAGTCGGAAAGTGGTTTCGGGACCACAAAACTGAGTTACAAAAAAATAATTCATTGTTATATTCTATGCTTATTATTTGCGAATAAGTATGTGTGAAAATTTCATGCTTTAATTTTTTCATTTGGATGTGAAATTAGCTAAAAATGACATATTTGAAAAACTTTAAAAATATGATAGGCAAATGTCCAAGTGATTAAAATGTTAAACTACTAAAGTTGTGGACTTGCATGTCAAATGGCCCACTTTTAATATTAGTGGACGGTAATGATGTTATGATTTTGGCATTATGTGTATATTATATTTAGTAAGTAATATTTAATAGTTTATATTATAAAATACATAAATTTTATTAAAGAGGACTTAGTTGTAAATTTTTAAAAGGGTGGTAGATAGATTTTAAAGTGACCAAACCTTATGGTTTATTATTGTGGAGGATTTGCATGCTTATTTGACCATTTTCTATCCATGTTCACGGTAGTGGGGGTTGTTATGATGCATTATGTGTTTTAAATTAATAAATTATATATTTATAATATGTTATAATTAAAATTTGATAAAATAAAAGTGAATATGGTGATAAAAACAAGGTGAGCTTCATAGCCTTCATTTGAGCCGGAACTAAAGAAAACAAATAGGAGAAGAAGCTTTGGATATTCGGTCTACAGAAGGGCTAAAATTCAAGGTGAATACTTGTTAAATTGATATTAAATTTGATGTTTTGAGTTCCTAGCTTGATGCTACCTTAAACCCATGGATTTATTCTCTTGAATTGGTTATGTGGCATGTTCGGTATTGGATAGGAAATGTCAATTTTGATAGCTGAAAATGGAATTGGAATAAGGAGTGTTTGATAGACTTAGACGATGAAATTGTAAGTGATTATGAGCTTATAATCTTAATTAGGGAAAAATTTATGTTTAATATGACTTAATTGCTGAGGATATCATTCGGCCATGGAAATTGAGCATGGAAAAATCTGGTGTGGGATATATGAAGCTGAAAATTTAGTTTGAAGTGCGGTAATTGTGTTAAAGATGAACATTAAACCTTTATGTTTTATGGTCTTGTAAGTTAGGTGTAAAACCAATGGCCTTTTTATGCTTGGCATGGAATTAGTGGTTAAATGAGTTATGAACCTATTATAATTTGAAAATTTGATGGTTTTATGGAGAAGGGGGCATTCGGAAATAGAGGTTAAATTATAATAACCTCACCTTAGTGAATTGAAGTAAAATTTGACTCTTTATAGGATTAAATTACCTATGACCGAATGTGATGAAATTGTCAAGAAATAAATTTGATTAAATGAGATTCGGTTAATGGTGGGTGTATAGAATAATTGAATGCTAATTTGATTAACTCTCTAATGGTCAAATGTGTTAAACCTTAAAGCATGATTTAGTTTAACCAAGGGAGAACAGGATCGTGTTATTTTGTTTCATATGAGCTTGAAATTTTTATGCAAGAACTCGTTAAATTAAATGGTAATGCCGAATGTGAATTATGTATATTTGTAACCTTGTGTATTCGGCCATATAAATAATGTTCGTATATAAGGATAAAACTTAGTTGGAGAACTTGTATATTTGTAGGAAGGCATGTTTGAGCGTGTATTGATAATTGATTTTGAAGGTTCGGCTTTATGCCTTGATAGTTGGTTTTGAAGTATATGATGTCTTGGTATAAATCTATGTGCATTCGGTTACTTTCATAACATGCATTTAAAGTGTCCTTTGGATGCAATTGCTTATGCACTTGAGGGTATATGAGTTAATTTTCTTTATGGCAAATTTGGATAAGAAGCTAACTAATAATATGCTAAGGTAGTCATGTGGATAATCGGCTTTGTGAATATTATTAAAGGTGTAATTAGTTATATGCATAGGTCATCGGTAAAATTGACCACATAACTAGTATATGTATATAAGGCGACATGGTGATACCTAGGTAAATGTATTTGGGATGGTTTTAATGAAATACCGAATGTGTGCAGATGTATCGAGGTGTTGCCTTATGTATAAGTTTCATTGAGAAGATTTACCTTGTTGTTTTTAATGATATAACAAGGTGATTAAAATAGTTTAAATTTTGTTAATTAAGCTCAAGAGCATAGAGGGGCAATTTTGGATAAAGAGAAAGTAAACGAATAGCCGTGGATATCTAGTCATCGACCACTTCCGAGGTAAGTTCTAAGTGATTAAACGTTGAGTAAATTCAATCATAATAGGACATGATGAGTTGATTTAATAAGATATGATGTGGCCATGATATGTTCTAAAAACAAATGGTAAGTTCTTAAGTGTTTGAACTTAGAAATTTAAGAACAAGATTGTAATTATCTGCTTAGGACAGCAGCAGTAACGTGACTTTAGAAAATCATTATAAATTGTACAAAAATTCTTATAAGATAAAATTTATATGCTTAGACTCCTTAATGAGTCTAGTTTCAAATGAAATAAACAAGAACATATTTTGAGTTTTGTATAATGAGAAATTTTCTTCGTAGTAAAGAGTGGTCAGTATAGTCAAACAGTGAAACAAGGGAAACTTTAAGAAAAATCTGGTATTGATTGGCCAAACCAAAAATTATGAGATATATGAGTCTATTTTCAGGGAAAATTTACGGCACTTCATTTGGAGTTTCGTAGCTCCATTTATGAATAATTTAATGACTGTTGCTCCGAAAAAAAAACAGCTTGTGCTGAATTTACGATTATGTTGTAAACCTTGATAAAACTATTTGAGTTGCTTATAAGCTATCGATTAAATATTGGTAATCAAGTACCAAATCCGTACTAAAGTGAAGCTATGAGCCGTAAATGACTAGTACACCTAGTCAATTTTGTTACGATGAATGTGAAAGTGTATGTATATGTGATAAGGCCGAATGGCCAATGTGATGAATGTGAAAGTGTATGTATGTGATAAGGCTGAATGGCCAATGTGATGAATGTGAAAGTGTATGTATGTGATAAGGCCGAATGGCCAATGTGATGAATGTGAAAGTGTATGTATATGTGATAAGGCCGAATGGCCAATGTGATGAATGTGAAAGTGTATGTATATGTGATAAGGCCAAATGGCCAATGTGATGAATGTGAAAGTGTATGTATGTGATAAGGCCGAATGGCCAATGTGATGAATGTGAAAGTGTATGTATGTGATAAGGCCGAATGGCCAATGTGATGAATGTGAAAGTATATATATATGATAAGGCCGAATGGTCAATGGGATGGAAGTGGAAGTGTATAACTGTGATAAGTCCCGAAGGACATTTGTGTCAGTACTATATCCGGGTTAAAACCCCGCAGCTTTATGCGAGAATATTATCCTGATTAATGTCCGTAGGCTTCGTGCTCGTACTATATCCGAGCTTTAAAGACCCGACGGCTAAATGCTAGGATTCAAGTAAGACTTTGATATTGAGTATTTGCAATAAGTTACCATCAAATAAATATTATGTATTTAAGATGTTCAGGTACGTATTACTTACTCATCAGTGGAGTGATTTCGAGGTGAATTATCAGTATCAAAGAGGTAGGTAAATGTGATTGATATTATAACTCCAAATATGAGAATGATCTAATTGGTAATGGTATGCTTGTATAATGAAGTATGTGATGAAATATTCTTATGTATTAGTGCATATTCTGCCCAAAAGCCTTATGATTTGAGTATGGGTTGGGTTCAGCTAGATGTGCCAGTACAAGGTAAGGATTATGTTTTGTAAGCTTACGTATATGTGATAAGGAATATGTTTGGTTCTTTATGTGCCTACGGTAATTTAATACTTGTCATGTTGAAATACTTAAAAATACGGATGTGATTATGAACAAGTGGAAAGGATTATTGAAAGTTGAAAATTGATGAAGAATGTGCTTTGGAAATATTTGACCATCTAGGTCATTATTATTCGAAAGTATATATGTGACAGCCAAGTGATGCATTTATTGATATTATAGTTCGAGATGAAGCTCTAGATTAACTTCATCGAACAGTTGAAATGAATGACCAATGATAGTGAATGAGAACACTTTGTTTTGCTTAAAACTTACTAAGCTTACAAAAGCTTACTCTGTTCGATCATGTTTTGGTTTATAGGTTGTGGATTCTGACTACCAGTTCGGGGATCATCAGCACTTCGTCACACTATCTACCATTACGGCAACTATGTAATTAGACTTAGCTTATGGCATGTATAGGATAGACAATATAGTAGAATGATATTTTGACTATTGTATATAAGCCATATGAAAATGGCATCTTTTGAATGTTTACTTATAGAAGTTTAGATTTTATTCAAAAAAAAAAGAAAAAAAAGTTTAAAATTTTATTCTTCTGATCTGATTCCTAATTTCTGGTAACGCCTCATCCTATTCCGGCGACGGTTACGGGATAGGGGTGTTACATCTGAGCTGGAATGGGCTGTGGGGCCGTAGGCCCAAAATAAGTGAATTTGTTGATTTGGTAATAAGTGATGAACTAGTCATGTTGGTTACATGGCTTGGAATTGATTCGGGCTAGATGGACCATATGAATGTGATTTGGGCCTAATGGGCCATATGAATGAAATTGGACCTAGTGGGCCATATGCATGTATGTAACACCCCAAACTCGGCCTAGACGTTATGACCGGATCTGATGCGCCACATCGAAGCGTTCAAAACATTCCATATTACTTAGTTGGAAAACTTAGTTGGTGTTGTAAAAGACACTTTTAAAAGTAGGTTAAAGTGAATGGAAGCTGTGCACCAGGTAGGAAACCAGGAAGAAGAGGAGGTGAGTCCGTCGGACTGCTTAAGTACCAAGCTCCCTTCGGATCCAATCCTAGACATGCACACCGCCATTGCCACACTCTAACATCTCGTATAATTTTGAGAAAAACCGTTTGGTTATGTCCATTCTAAGAAAATGATTAAGGTTGAAAACGTTTGCTTAGCGGAAGTCTTACTTGTGTTCGTGTTATTTTGAAATCACTTAACATTTTTTGAAAACGCGTCCTAGAGCTAATCCATTCCGTTAATTATCATAGTTGAGTTTTATCATAATAGAGTTAAATAATAAAGAAACAACCCAAAGCATAAAATAATTAGCGGCCTTATTACAAAAAAACCCAAAACCAGAAACGAAAAATATGGAAAATCTAGTTCACTAGAAGAAAACGAATTTGCAGAAAACGTGTGGCCACTCCGAATCCCGCCCAGCTCCAAGTCCACCAACTAGGGCTCACCTGCAAGGATGGAAGAAAATGGGGTGATTTTGGGAAAACTCAGTGTATACAGAAACCCATCCAAAGCCCAAATCAGCTCGAGCCCATTGGGCCTAAGCCCCACTCAGATAACAGTACACAGTGGACCGAAGCCCTTTCCAGAATACAGTAGCAAGGCCTTAGCCCTTTTTAACATAACAGTGTGGCCCATAGGCCCAGTTCAGTAACATAGGTAACATTAGTAGTAATGCATGCAAACCCATCTGGGGAGACTAATCAACCCACCAACCGCTACACTGCCCCGTACCAGCCCTACACTCCATGTGGGGAATATCTCAACCCACCCAGCCCTACACTCCACAGTTGCAGCAACGCTGCTCAAATATCAGTAAGTTGAGGCAAAGCCTCCAGTACGTGGATGAACCACTTTCAATACTTCCTCCATCAATACCCCAATCCCATGCAACAGATATTAATAAAGCATATCATGTACAATACAGTATTAATCAATCATGTTGTTTAGCTAATTTAAACCCTAGGGGTATTTCGATAATTATGCTCTTTAGGGGTAATTTCGTACTTATGCAACTACACAAGCTACTTCAGTAATTTTTAGCAGTTTTAAGCAATTTGGTTCCACCATCTAACTAACATGCTACTTTGCCCATCTCTTACCCATATTGGTCCGTAAGCCCATTGGGCCCAATTTTGGCCTATCGAGGCCCTCTTTTCCCGAAGTACGTTAAGACGTCACACAAACTTACTTACCACCTTGCGGTGCTAGATCTAACTTTACTCTACGTCTTGGGAGCATTCGCATACTCACAAGCCCATGAAATGCCGGAAATTTCAGCATTTCAGCTTTTGCCGAATTGAACTAAGAAAGGGTGTTCGATACACACCTGATTCGCGACGACCGCTACTGAGATCTCTTCCGATGTCCTACAATTGATTAGCACAGTTCTTATTTACAAACCGTAATCACTAAACCCAAAACTTGCTCAACCAAAGTCGAACCATGTTCCTAAAAAGCCTTTGAACCCTTACCTTTTTGCCAAAATCGATAGCTAGTTCCGAATTCGATTTCTCCAATGATTCACGCTTTTGATCCAACGCTTAAGAAGACTCTAATCACCGAAAGAAAACATCAGTTACAAACCCTTAAAGCCTTATGCTCAAATCGACAGCCTCCCTAATTTTTTAGGGATTTCGGCTTTTTCTAACATCGTAAAATAAGAACAGATCTGAGATGATAAGTACTTACCCCTTACTCCTACTTGATTTCCACGCAATCCGGTGCAGATTTATCCGTAGAACAATGGTAAAACCCGAATCCAGGGGTTGAAGAAGTTTCGGCTATAAGCCCCTAAACCAATGGTACTTTCGGCTTTTGGGTGGTGAAGGGGATGACGATATGAGGCTATGACCTTGAAGTAGAATTGCCGTCAGGTATCTAGGATTAAGAAAAGATAATCGTAGATTTAATAAAACAAAAGAACATAGAAGGACCTGGCTTTGAAGAAATCGGCACAAGCAGTGATCATAGGATTTCGGCTTTGCGACTTCGGCAAAGGTACTGATGAATAGCAGGTTCGATGGACGGCTTTGGAGAAGAAAGTAGAGAAAGAAGAACAGGATAGGTGAAAGTTTCGGCTAGGTAGGAAAAGAGAGAAAAAGAAAAACCCTTGTGGTGCCTGAGTAGAAGAAAACGGCACCTCACAAAGCCCTAGGTGCCGAAATATTAGCCTAAACCCTCTGCCGAATTTTCCCTCTTCAATTCCCTAAATTCGGCCAACTCTCAGTCTCTCACCCAATCCCTTAAATCTCTCCCCTTATCACTCCTTAATTCAAGCATTTAGTCTGATTCAAACTTTCCTTTAGCAGAATCCACTTGGACTCCAACACTTACCCCTCCAGCACTTAAAAGTAAATGCATCTATTCGTCAACACTGGGAATCGATCCCATGCCTTCCCCAATGCTCCACAAGCCACCTTTTTAGGAGCCTAGTGGCGTCACCCTTGCCACTATACTAAGGCTCTTTTTGTGATGCCATTTACCCATAACTATATACAAGGGCCATCTAGCCAGAACCCCTAACTCCTAAGTCCAAAAATTCAAAAATTCAACCGGGTTTTGGTCAACACATGGGCCTTCTATAAGCCCATTTACCTACTCAAAACATTAATTTCACATCCAAATACAAAATTTTAAAATCTTTACAAAATATTGAAAACCGCGAATAAATCTGAAAATTAGGATGTTACAATGTATGTAGACTTGTTTGGGCTTTGTAAGGGGTTTTGGGCCTAGTATTTGATAACTGCTTAAACAGACATAAAACTTAATTAATTAACTAATCGTGACTGTGGACAAGTCATAGGGTTAAAGTGTGGCAATGGGTATATGCATGTCTAGGATTGGATCTAGGGAGAGTTTGGTATTTAATGTAACACCCTAAATTTGGGCCTAGAAGTTTTGGGCCTTGAGCATGGGAGCAGTTGAAGGCAGCTTATAATATTCTGTTGTGCGTGAAAATTTCGTAGTTGAAGGTTTGTTTTAGTGGTTAAGTGTGCTGAGAAGTGTTGGAGAAGTCCTGGGTTCAAACCTGGACTCTAGCAAAATTTTTGGTTTAAGGTGAATCAAACCCTGGGTGTAGTAGGTAGGCCTTAAGAATATTGTTGGAGAAATTGTGACACAAAAAGCCTTGTGGCTTAGTGGCAAGTAGCGTGTGGAGCATTTAAGGGGAGGCATGGGTTCGAATCCCATGGTAAGCAAAAAGCATTTATTTTGCTAACAAGGGGCGGTAAGAGTTGGTGTTGAATTTAAACTCTGATGATGGAGGGATCTCACATCGGGAAGCTAACATAAGAGTGGATGCGAAGCTGGCTTTAAATAGAGAGAACCATGAGGAGAGTAAGGTACCTTTCTTGGCTGATCCCTTTCGCTTTGTGGCGTGCTCGTTTGGGTTGGGCGTCAGCTAAGAGTGCTCGGAGCATGGATTAACTCCAGTCTCCAATCAGGTGTGTATTTCTCACTACTCTAGCTATAGGATGGCTACTTCGAGCCGCGATGGGCCGGAAGGTGTCATGTGGGCCCAATGGGCCTACGGGCCCAATTGGATAAGTTGCTTGATTGTGTAGTAACTATTGGACTGGGCTAGGTGAATCTCATATCTGTGGCTAGATTTGGGCTAAAAGGGCCACACGAGCGTGTGGGCCCATTTGGGCCAAAATAGGCTTTAGGCCCATTCGTATTGTTATCCCTGTTTAGAATACTTTAGTTTACCAAATTACTAAAATACCCTCGACTTGTAAAATTACCAAAGTAACCCCGATTTATAAAATTACCCAAATATCCTCGATTTGTAAAATTATTGAAATAAGATAGAATTCGCATTTTACCCTCGATTTACAGAATTACCATTTTACCCTCGATTTATAAAATTACTAAAATACCCTTGGTTTACAAAATTACCCAAATACCCTCGATCAATAAAATTACCAAAATACCCCTGGTTTATAAAATTACTAAAATACCCTTGGTTTATAAAATTACCAAAATACCCCTAGTTTATAAAATTACAAAAATACCCCTAATTTGTGAAATTACCGAAATACCCCTATAGGGTAGAATTACCGGAATACCCCTGTAGGGTAGAATTACCGAAATACCCCTTTAGGGTAGAATTACCGAAATACCCCTGTAGGGTAGAATTACCAAAATACCCTGTAGGATGGAATTACCGAGATACCTTGTAGGGAAAAATTACCATTTTGCCCCTAAGGTGTTAAATGCATGTTTTACCCTTGTGGCCAAGTGACTAACTTGGACTGTGTGGTTGACGAATTTGATTGTGAATATATGTTGGTATATGAATGACTTGACTGTGATTGTTTGATTCAAATATGGGCATGACATTCTGCATACATGGCATGTTGCATGGGTTGGGATTTTGTACGGAGGAAGATCTGATCTGTTAGGATCGCATGGTTGCTTGACGACTGTGGATCCACCGAAGGTTTAAGAGCCGTATATTCGTTCTGATTTGATAAGGTTGCACGGGTCGCCTAAGACAACTGTGGACCGATCAATGGCTGAGTGCCGATCATATTTACCCGAGGCTGTGTGTCGACTATATTACCGTCGCTGATGGCTATGTGCCTAACATGATACAGCTACCGATGGCTTAAAGCCTTCTGATTATGGCTTTGTGTCAACCTACATATGGCTCTGTGCCAACCTGATTATGGCTGTGTGCCAAACGTATTTGCCTAAGGCTATGTGCCAATATATGGTTATTGACGACTCTGTGTCGATCACATTTACCTAGGGTTGTGTGCCGGTTATGTTACTCTAGCTGATGGCTATGTGCCTAACATAATGCAATTATCGATGGCTTTGTGCCACGTATTTTGTTAAGTGGCTTTGCCACATTATCTGTTTTGGTGGCTCTGCCACAATATCTGTATCTGGTGACTCTGTCACAATATCTGATACTGAGCAGCAATGCTGCAACTGTGGAGTGTAGGGCTGGGTGGGTTGAGCTATTCCCGACATGGAGTGTAGGGCTGGTACGGGTGGAGTGTAGCGGTTGGTTATAGGCTGGATTGGGTTGGGATTGCATTCACATTTTGATTCTGATTCTGTTACCTGATACTGATTCTGATTTTGATTCTGTTACCTGATACTGATTCTGATTCTGATTCTGTCACCTGATTCTGATTCTGATTCTGATTCTAGTTCTGATAATGTTTCTTATTCTGTAATGGGTTAAAGCCCATCTGGTACTGTCTGTTATAGTGGCCTAAGGCCCAATTGATACTGGAACTGTAAGTAAGGCTAGGGCCAGACTTTTAATTCTTTTATATGACTGACTGTTCCTTTTATAGTAGGGGATTTCACACTGAGTTTTCGTAAACTCACCCTGTTTATTAACCTTTCAGGTAATTTCTAGCCTTAGACGGATCAGGGCTGTGAGGGGCTCAGAGGAAGCCACACACAATATTTATGTTACAATTTTGATTATTACTTTTAAATTTTTTATGTGGGTTGTAGTAAAGCCGTTGTAATTTTCTGGATTTCAAATTTGGAATTTTATTTATTGTTCTTATAATTACTAGTATTAGAACACGGTTTTCCAAAGCAACTACTGTTGTTCAAAACATCACGTAACCATAATTTTTTTAAATTAAGCTTCCGCAACTGCCAGGATTTTTACAAAGTTGTTAAGAATGTTATTCAGCTGAGGTTTTCTAACAGGGTTTAAAAAGGGTATAAGTTTTTAATTATTAAGAAGGGTTTTTAATGGAAACATGGTTTCCAAAAACACTTCAATGTGACACGCCAGATTCGAGCCAAACTTCCAGGCTGGGTTTGGGGTGTTACACTTAAGCGGTCTTAATGACTCACCTCCTCTTCGCTGGAATCCTACCTGGCACATAGTATCTGTTCACTTTAGCCAACGAGGACTTGTTAACGGGCCGAGATAGGTAATAAACCCATAATAAAGAGAAATTACTAAAATGCCCCTAAGGGAAAAAATGACTAAAATACCCCTATGGGTTGAATGTAAGATTTGTGGATGTTACATGTAAACCTGCTGCATTCATATGATATTCTGTTTAGGTTGCATATGGGTTGGGAATTATGGAATGGAGGAAGTATATGAGGATCGCATGTTTGCTTGACAACCGTGGATCCACTGATGGCTATTAAGCCTAATATTTGATTAGCAGTTTGCTGCAATGAAGGTAGTACTGCAACCGGGCTACCATTGATGTGTATCAGATGGTGGGTCGATATTTATATCCCCAGATGATGTGTACTGGGGGACGGAGTTGGTGTGTAGTGGTGGATTATTGGGGTGGGTTGCATAGCATTGCATGTATGATATTATTGTAATATTATTGCGATGTGGGCTTTGGCCCAACTGAGGCTAATATGGGCCAAGGCCCAAAGGCCACCGTTATTGAATTGGGCTTAGGCCCAAAATAACTAATGATTGCTTTATACTCATTGAGGGTTGTACACACTGAGTTTTCGAAACTCACCCCCTTCTTTTAAAATTTTTAGGTGATCCTCAGTAGGCGGTTTGACGAATAGAGGGACTTGGAGGTGGGCAACTAGCAAAAATTTAGACTTAGTCTTTTATGTAATTTTTAATATTTTGATTTTAAATTTTTTTTTTGATTTAGGTGTAATAAGGCCTTTCCTCTAGTTATTATTTCAAATTAGGATTATTATTATTTTTATGCCTTATATTTGTTAGAAGTAGAACATGGTTTTTCCTAAACCATAACTATTTTTTTTAAATACTACATTTCCGCAACTTAAGTTTTAAATGACAAGTTTTCATAGATAATCTGTTTTAAATAAAGCTTCCGCAACTGAAAAGAGATTTTATAAAGTAATTATTATCATATAAGAAGGAATAGTTTTTTAAAAATACACCTCGCTTTGAAAGCAACAAATACAAGCTGGGAGTTTACTTAAGGTTTTTATTTGAAATTAGGGTTTTTAATGAAAGCAAGGTTTTCGAAAAACACTTCAATGTGACATGCCAGATTCGACCATAAAGTCTTGGCCGGGTTTGGGGTGTTATAGATTTTTGATGGAAACATGATTTAGGGACTAAAATGAAAAGTTATAAAATTTGATGAAAAATTCTAAAAATTTAATGAATACATGTGCTGAAAAATTTGTAATGGGGCTTTGGTTAGACTTGGAATAGGGAGTAATTTGCAGAAGTTTCAATTTTCGGGCTTAGTAACAAAATCGAAATTTATGGAAAAGTTAAGGGTAAAATGGTAATTTTTCCTAGGACATAAATTGAGTCCATTTAGATATGAAATGTGTGAAATTGATGGTTAAATTCATTTATATAGACCCAGACAACACTAATTCGAGGTTAGATCAAGGAAAAGAAAAGGTTTCAAATTAGTAGACTTTATACGCGAACAAGTGTCGAGGTAAGTTCTTGTAACTTAATCGAGCATGTAATTATGTTAATTGAATGTTGTGTTTGTATGTAATGTGATATATGTTGATGTGTTTACTTGTATGCTTTGATGGAAAATTAATACATACTTCAAATGGTGATAAAGGGTTAAGTCCTGATCACATTCCGATGATTATATACGCTTTCCCGAAACTAATAAGGTTCTGTATTTGTTGCGGATGGGATTTAGCTCAGGTGAGTAATCCCATTGACCTTGTTATAAAAAGGATTTAGCTCGGACGGGTAATCCTGATATAATACCTCTCGAGCATACGTTATGATTAGGGTTTAGCCTGGACTGGTAATCCTAATCGAGCCCCTCTGAGCATATGTTATATAAAGGATTTAGCCTGGACTGGTAATCGTATTATATGATATGTGGCTCGAGAGAGTGTTTCTTGGTTAACTGCCATAAAGGGTTCCCTTGAATAAGGAATTGACAGATTATTGAATTGTACACTTCGAGTGTACTACTTGAGCATCCATCGAAATTCAATGGTTCAATGGACATATAACTCTTGTCATGGCATAAAAAAATTAAGATGATATGATAATGACTTCAGAGAATATTGCTTGATGAGCTCATCTATGTTACTTGATTGATATGAAGATTTTGGTGACTAACATGTTTGATTGAATGTATGTGATTAGGCAAATTAGCCAAATGGATGGAAACATAACATTGTATGCCTAGATTTAATAAGCAAGATTGGTAAGTTTAGTTTCCGTTATATGAACTTACTAAGCATGTAATGCTTACTCCGCTTTATTTTCCCCTGTTTAATAGTTCTCGGAAGGTCGTGAGGGTTGGCGATCACTAGAGCATCGTCACACTATCAACTAGTCATTCTGGGTATACTTAGTCAAATCATTTTGGTATAATGGCATGTATAGGACAACTTGACCAATAGTGGCTTAAAATGTTATTTTGTAACCTAGCCATTGGAATGACTAGTAATGGTTCATTTTGGTATGACTAAGTAGATTTTTATGATATATATATACACATGTGTTATGTTAAGAATGTGTGATAAATGTTGTGAATGCCTAAGTTAAACTAAGGTAAGGTTATGATCATGTATGCTTGTAATGATATGCATTGTGAATAAAGGAAATTGCCCAATTTGAATGCTTGAATTGGTTGGTATTGGATGTGTGTTTCAAGTGTAGATATTGGGTGAAATTTTAGGTGATAAATGAAGCTAGAAATGACTTCATTTTGTCCACATGAGTAGACACACGGGCGTGTGTCTAGACCGTGTGTGACATATGGCCTGGTAACATGGGCATGTGTTAGGCCGTATGTCACCTGCACCTTAATTTTGAGAAATAGAATGCTCAGAATTAAGCACACAGGCAGAGATATGGGCATGTGTCTCAGCTGTGTGTACCACACAGCCTAGAACACGGGCGTGTGTCCCAACCATGTAAAACCTGCACCTATTTTCACTTTGAATTAATTAAGCACACGGCCAAGCACATGAGCGTATGGCATGGCAGTGTGTGCAAGTTAAAGAGTTACACGGGGTCAAACACGACCTCCAACACGGGCGTGTCCCAGGGTTATGCAGGTGTGTCCCTTGGACCACACGGGCATGTGAGCCCTGTACCTTGGAAAAATTTTAAAAACTCTCAAAAAATTCTTAAAGTTCCCAATTAAGTCCCGACTCGATTTTAATGCTCGTATTAGGCCTCGAGGGCCCAATCAAGGTACGTTATGAAAGATCTCGGTAAATGAATATTAATTTATAGAAGTTAATCGTAAATGTTTCTGAATGTCCCAGTAATGCTTTGAAACCTTGTTCTGGTGACGGATATGAGTTAGGGGTGTTACAAGCTAGAATGTCTTTGCTCTCCAGTCTACTATAACTAGCTTGAAGAATGCCCAACAAAAGCCTGACACTCCAATTAAAGATGATATAATTATTCTTATGGGAAACTTTTTTGAGGCTACAGATAGTGAGTGTTGGGATACATGAAGAGTTCGAATCTCATATGAACATAACACGGCGGAAAGTAAAATTGATATACCCTAAACTACCAAGAATATCATGCAATACATACAAATCAAAAATGGAATAACAAAAATTACCTTGTTTCATTAGACTTCCAGATACTAACACTTGATTTGAATTAGATCTCCAAAGGTGATGCATTATTGGAAGACGACCACCCTTTACAAGTATCCACGCTCAAACGAATGATGATCGGTTGAATGGAATGCTAGTTCCAACTTTGTTTTCTCAAAACTTTTTTGGTTTATTCTCTCAAATTGTTGATATCCAAAAACTTGTATTACTAGAGAAGTGTACATATATCACATATATATAGGGTTGGATAAAATTAGATTTGAGGTTGTATATATATTTTAAAACTCCATTAGATAATTTAAAATCTCTTTTCTTATATGATAAGGAATATCATATTTTATCTTGAATTTGAAAAACTCTTTTAAATAATAATTAAATTCTATTTTAATTATTATTTATCTAAAACTCTTGTAAATAGTAATTAAATTGTATTTCCTTATTTGATAAGCAATATATCAAATCCTTTTGATTTTGAATTTTAATTATTATTTATCTAAAACTATTTTAAATAATAATTAAATTCTATTTACTTATTTGATAAGAAACATATCAAATCCCCTTTTTATCTCATTTATTATTATTTCTAAATTTAACAGTAAATAGTAACAAAATTACTATTTGTTATCATTTTGACTACGAATTTAAATTTGCAAAATTAAATTCAAATCAAAATAATAACTGATTATTACTAGTAATTTAAAATAATCTTATCATTTTAAATTACTCTAAGAGAGCGATAAACTTAACCATTCTTGTTCATTCTTAATGTGCAACCTTATAAGTTCAATTAACGTCGGCAGTAGGCCCAAATCATATTTGATCCTACAAGTCCTAAGTGGCCTCTAACAAGACATTACGACTACCCAAATTAAATGAAAGCTCATGATCTGAGACAACCTAAAGACAACTCATGACATAATCCATTTGTCTCACGATATCTAGATAGAGTATAAGGCATGGATAAAGTCAAACTTATATTATTCTATCTTTAATTTCTTGATACCCAATTAGATTGACAAAATGAATGACATTGATCTCCACCAATTCATTCGAGCATGTCCATGCATTTTTTAGTTTCAATCATCGAAGGGTCCAGAGATATCTCTCTTATAATAAGAGGGACAAATTCCATCTTAATCACTCACATCTCACTACATGATTCTAATTATGTTCAAGCATAACTTTTATAGTTTTTCTGTTAAAGACAACGTTTGATTATGTCAAAACATAAAATTCCTCATAGAATTATAGTGATTTTACGTCTAAGGATTTAATGACACAACTGTTGAGAGCTTTTCCAAGGATTCTGCTGTCTTTCAAGCCATAGATAACCTTAGCAACAAAAACCTGATGCTTACACAACTAATGAAGTTACAATCCTATGAGTTGATGTTCAATGGCAATCAGTCGGTCCAAAGAGCAGAAGCAAACATAATTGTCATTAATTCCTTAAAAGATAAGGGAAAAAGTGCTAAGAAAGGTAAGGCTAAGGTCTCTGGGCCACCACATGTGGAAAGGAAGAGAACCAGGAAGCCTGAAGACTTATCTAAGTCTAAATGTAACAACCCGTTTTTAGTCAAATCAGAACAGTGGTTTCAGAACCACAAATTCGAGGCTATAATAATTATTTTATTATTATTTTAAGGTTTACAGTATGATATTATGTTGGTGTGAAAATTTCGTTAAGAAATTTTATTGTTTGATTAGTTAATTTGATAAAAAAGACTAAATCGCGTAAAGTGCAAAAGTACTGTTCTAATAGTTAAAGGTATCTATTAGCTATAAAACCTTAAATTTAAGGTATATAAGTGATAATTAACCCATTAATAAGTTAATGGATGGTAATGGTTTGGCATGTAGTGAAATAACAAATATTCATTAAGGTTATATTTGTAATTTGGTAATTAATCATAAAATAAATAAAACAAAATGATGAAATAGTGTCCATCTTTCATCTAGCTGAAAATTTGAAGAAGAAAAAGCCATGGAAATAGCTTGAAACTTTCGGCCATTTTCTTGCTTAATTGTAAGTCATTTTTGACTCGGTTTTTAATGATTTTTACATTTTTGAGATTGTTGCTTCGTATTCTAGCTAGCCCGTACCTTAAATTTTGAAACTGTTAAACATTTATCATGTTGCCATTGTTGAATGCTTGAGTAATTTGATGATTTATGATACATTTGGAAGGTTTAATGTTAGATTAATAGCTTTTGTAAAGTGATTTTTGACAAAAATGTCAAAAAGGGATTAAATTGAGAAAATGTGAAATGTGTGGTTAAAAGTATGAATAAATTGAAAATAAGGGCTACTAGTAACATGTATTAAATTCGGCTAAGCATGGGTTTGTACTAAATTGCATGAATTTGCAATTTTATGTGATAAGGACTAAATTGTGAAGAATGTGAAAGTTTAGGGGAAAATGTATAAAATAGCCCTAATGTATTTTTGGATTGAATTGAATAAATAGTTGATTAAATGAGTTAATATTGAATATATTTAGATCAAGAAAAACAGAATTCGGATCAGGATCGAGGAAAATGAAAGTTATCGACTAATCGACATGATTCGCCATTTTAATATCTGAGGTAAGTTCGTATGAAATAAGCACTATTATAATTATGTTTTTTAATGCTTTGATATTGCATAAATTGTATACATGGGACTACAATCATGTTTGACGACAAATCAATTATATGTGGTACTTAGTGTGCGATTCGACATAGCTTTAGCTATACATGGCACTTAGTGTGAGAGATCGAGATAGCTTCGACTATATATGGCACTTAGTGTGCGAGATCGAGATAGCTTTAGCTATATATAGCACTTAGTGTGTGATTTGAGATAGCTTCAGCTATGTACGACACTTAGTGTGCGAGATATCGAGTATTCAACGGTATTCCAAATATGTATGAGCTTGTTATGAATTGTTATAGGTATGTACATGCATCGTATGAGCTTTAAATCGAAGAAGTTACGAAGTTTGCATATAATTGTATGAATAAGCATGTGAACGGTTTGTTAGTAATCATGAATTTCATGTTAATATGTTTTAATTGATGAATGGTGTATTTGTGATTAGTTAAGTTTATATCATATGAGCTTACTAAGCTATAAAGCTTACTTTTTTATTTTCCATTTCTTATAGTGATCTCAAAGATAGCTCTGATTCGGGGATCGTCGGAGACTACGTCACACTATCTAACCATCACTTTGGTTCTTTTGAGCTTATGGTTTGGTCATATGGCATGTATAGGATATTGGTCATGTTGGTTATGTTTTGGTAGTGAGTTTTGCCATTTGAGATGGCTTGTGAATGGTTATGTTTTGGTTTGTGTGTATATATATATTATAACAGCCTGATTTTAGCTAAACCAAAATAATAGTTTCGGAACCACAAATATGAGGTCAAAAAATCTTTTTAATATTATTTTTTGTATTTACAACATGTGAATATATATGTGTAAAGATTTCGTGAACTAATTTTATCGTTTAATAACTCAATTTGAGAAAAAGTACCAAATCGCGTAAAATGCAAAAGTGGCATTCTATATGTTAAATGTGTTTAATTGTTATGGTTGATTAAATGTGAAGTCCTTATGTTGAAATTAGACCTTTGGAATGGTTAATGGATATTTATGGTCATGTATATAAAAGTTTTAATATAATTTCATTAAGGATATTATGGTAATTAGCAAAATAAAAGGTTAATTAAAGAAACAAAGTCAATTTTGGTGCCATCTTCTCCATGCTTTCACCGAAAATCAAAAGAAAATAAAATCTTAAAGCTTATTTAGGGTTCGGTACTTGTGTGGCTTGATTGAAGTACGTTTTGAGCTCGGGTTTTGATGATTTCTATGTTTTTGTGTTCGTTGCTTAGTAATCTAGCTAGCCCGTACCCTAATTTCTGAAATTGTTGATGAATTTGTAAGTTGCCATTAATGAATGCTTGAGCTTTTGAATGATTGTTGATGAATTTTGAAAGCTTGATGATAGATATTAAAGTTTTGTTAAGTGATTTTTAGAGAAAACACAAATTAGGGATTAATTTGTGAAAAGATGAAAATGTGGGGTTAAAAGTGTGAATAAATGAAAGTTTTGGGCTACTAGAGGTCCCTATGAAATTCGGTCAAGCATGGGTTATTTTGAATTTCATGAATTTTGTGTTTTTATGAAATAGGGACTAAATTGAGAAAATTTGAAATTATAAGGGTTAATGTGTAAATGTCTCAAATTGTGTGTTTAGGATGAAATTGAATGAATTGAGGAATGAAAGAGTTAATTTTGAATTTATATAGATCAAGAACGAAAGAAATCAGATTTAGATCGAGCAAAATCGAAAGTTATCGAATAGTCGATCTAGTTTGTTTATCCCGAATACAAGGTAAGTTCATATGCAAATAAATATATTTAAATTGAATTATATGTGCTTACTTGCCATTGAATTGAGAAAATATGAGAAAGAAACAATGAAGTTACGATATCCAAAAGTCCTGTACGAACCTAGGAATAGTATAGGATACAAATGTCATGACATTAGGTTATCTAGATATGATTACATGTAAGACCATGTCTGGGACATTGGCATTGTATTAAGATGACGTGGAAGACCATGTTTGGGACATTGGCATCGTATTATGATTTCGTGTAAGACCCTTGGTGTGAACAAATCGTGATAAGTTTTATAATTTATGAATGTCCGTTCTTGAAAACTAACTATTATCACGACAAAGGCAAGCGCACCTTATCGAACAGTAGTATAGCTTATGGCAAGACCGGGATGTCGAACCCAAAGGAACTAAAAGTACTAGTATTAACTTTCTTTTTATTATCTAGCCTAAAAATAAAGGGGGTTTGTTTTATCTAAACTAATTATTATACTAAGAATACACAGGAAGTAAATTAGGGAAATAGCTTTTGGGAAAACTGAATGATTTGGACAATACCTAAGGGAAAAATCCACCAAGACTTCACTTGTTATTGACTCTGAATTAAACGATTTATTCACTTGACTTGATCCGTAGAAATGCCTAAGTTATATTATTATCTCTCTCGAGACTAACAACATCTAACCCTAGGTTGATTAATTGAAATCTCTTTCTAATTAACACCCCTAGTGTTGCATTAACTCGATCTATGGATTCCCTTATTAGGTTTCACCCTAATCCAAAAAAATCTTATCACCCTATCTCTAAGCGTGCAATCAACTCCGCTCAATTATGCAAGATCTACTCTTAAACAGAAACTTTTTTTCCTCTGAATAAGCAGATCAATACTTGAATCAATATCATAGAATATTAAAGCAAGAATTAAGAACACATAATTAAGAACAAGTCAAATATTTATCATACAATTCAGAAAATAATAACAAGATCCGTCTTAGGTTTCATTCCCCTTAGGTATCTAGGGGGTTTAGTTCATATTTATGAAAGAAAACATCTCAAAAGAATAATGATAACAAAACATAAAGAAAACCCAAGTACTCTTAAGGGAATTGAAGGGAGATCTTCAGTCTTGAAGGTGAATCCGGCTTCTGAGATGGATCATTTGGCTTTCTTCAAGTAATTCTTTGCCTCCTACTCATGTGTCCCCTCTAATCCTCCTCTAGTGTGTTTAAATTGGCTTTAGAATGCATAAAAGCCCTCAATAGTGGTCTTTTCTGAATAGGACTAAACTTGGGCTCATAGGGACACGCCCGTGTGACACGTCCGTGTTTGATTTCTTCAATCCGTGTTCAAGGTTGTTAAATAGACACGGGCGTGTGGTCTACCCGTGTAAGTCGTGGTCGATTCTGCTAAAAGGACACTGGCGTGTGGTCTACCCATGTAAGGAAGTCTAAGCCATGTTAGAGCCTACTAGAACTACACGGGCGTGTGGTTTGCCCGTGTACCAAAGTCCAGGCCGTGTTGATTTCACATGTTGGTCCATTTTTTTCTTTTTCGGCCCGTTTCTCGCTCTTTTTACTCTCCTATGCTCACCTAAGTGTAAAACATGAAATTAAAGGATTAGGAGCATCGAATTCACCAAATCTAAGGAGAAATCATCCATAAATATTCTAAGCATGGGATAAAAATATGTATAAATTGCGGTTTATCAAATACCCCCACACTTAAGCGTTTGCTTGTCCTCAAGAAAAATCCTCAACTCACAATTAAGAATTCATTTTTCTTAACTTATAATTCCTATCAATAATATCTCAAAATACATAAGTAATCATACATTAAGAATTCAACTGAAAGAACATCAAAGTTTCAAACATTCCAAGTTGAGAATTTTATCACGAAAACATAGGTGTCTCCCCTCATCTAAGTGATTACTTTGATTCAAAATATCACAGAGTTTAACATTGTAATATCCTGATTTTGGGCCTAGTCGAAATAGTAGTTTCGTGACCACAAAATCCGAGATAGAAATAATTATTTTATGATTATTTTTAGGTCTATGATATGATTGCATGATTGTGTGAAAATTTTGTGAAGAAATTTTATGCATAAAGTGCTTAAATTGAAATTAGGGACTAAATCGAATAATTTGCAAAACTTGCATTCTAGAAGTTTCTAGTATGAAATTGTTTTGAAATATTAATTAGGAGGTCTTAAATAGAATTTTACCAATTTCTAAGTCTATGGACAAAAATTGGACATGGATGGAATTTTTGGAAAGTTTAGTAGTAAGGGCATTTTGGTCATTTAGGGGTAAAATGAATTAAAATACAAAATTAAAAGCCAATTTTGCTCATCTTCAACCCCATGGCCGAATATAGCAAGGAGAAACCATGGCTAGGGTTTTTGAAGCTTCCAAGCTCGATTGTAAGTCCGTTCTAGCCTCGTTTTTAATGATTTTTACGTTTTTGGAGTCCCGGTAGCTCGATTAAGCTTATGCTAGCAATTATTCAACCTAGGGTTCATATTTGGAAAAATACCCATAGGTGAAATTTGTGTATTTTGGTGTTTTATGATAGAATATGAGGTTTTAAATTATGTTAGACAACTTGTGCTACTCGGTTTTAAGCGAAAACTAGCAAAAGGGCTTAATCGGTAAAAATACCTAATAGTCATAAGTACATGTTAGAGTGAGAATTTGATGTTGCCATAAAAGGGAAAAATGATCAGCATGTCATAAAACATAAGAAAATAGGCTGAATTTTAATTTATGAGCTTTGGGGCAAAAGTGTAAATATGCAAAAGTTTAGGGGCAAAATTGTAATTTTTCCAAAATATGATTTTGGGTCAATTTGAATAATGTGAGTCCTAATTAGACTATATTTTAAATGATAGAGCAAGGAAAACTGAAATTCGGGCTAAAATGGGGAAAATACCAAGTTGTGGACGAAATGGTAAAAGTAGCCATTTTCGCATACGAGGTAAGTTCATGTGTAAATGTAGTAACATAATTGTCATTTTAAGCAATTTAATGTTGTTTATATGATATGATGCTGATTATTATCATGAAATATTATGCTTTGTGGTTATTGTTGAATAATATGTAATTATGTGAATTACTTGATGAGTATGAACTATCACCGAAGTATCAATTTCGATATTCCGTGGAAGATGGCAAAGATGTGTGATCGAGGAAAACGCCCGTTTGAACCTTAGGAATAGATTAGGATACAGGTGACATGTCACTGGGATATCTGGGCATCCGAACTCGTTGAGTTGAGTCCGAGTTCACTTATGGATGCAAATGTCCGAACTCGTTGAATTGAGTCCGAGTTCGTGAGATGTAACTAGGCATCCGAACTCGTTGAGTTGAGTCTAATTTCACTCATGGATGCGAACGCCCAAGCTCGTTGAGTTGAGTTCGAGTTCACTTATGGGCGGGTTACATGGTAGCTTGGCTACATATGTGGCACTTATGTGCAAACTTTCCATGTATCCGAATTATATTCCGATGTGTTCAACGGGTAAAGTTCTACTCAAATGGAGGAATACTCAAGATGAAAGGGACGTATTGGTAAGTGTTGTGAAATGGATACTTTGAACAGGTATGTACTTAACCCTCGGGTTGAAAACTCGATATAACAACAATATGGTAAGATGATAAATGAAAATGTGATATGAATGTCTTGGTGATGATTATGCAAATGATGTTTTATGTTTGCTTATATGGTTATGTTACTTGCTATTTGCATGTGAACTTACTAAGCATTTATGCTTACTCCCTCCTTTTCATTCCTTGTAGTGTTGACAAGCCAGCTCGGAAATCGGAAACGGTCGGAGGCACGCTCACACTATCCGTATACCATCTTGGCATAATGGCTTGTATATTTTGAGTATGGCATGTATAGCATTATAATCATTTTGTGTATATGGTCTTATGATATGGTTATTGAGTGGTATGGAAATGCTTGGTAATGATTAGCCATTGGAATGGCTAATCATGATCATATTTGGTGTTATGTATGCTAAATTGCTAGCTAATCCATGGAAACCATGAAATAGGTAAAATTTACCTTAAAATAGATTCAGACAGCAGTAGTGACGTGAATTTGAAAAAATCACTAAAAATAGTAGAAATGAAATTAAATAATGAATAAGTTATGGAATCGAAGCTTGATGAGTCTATTTTCATATGGAAGAAGAGAAATAGGTATATGAGCTATATTTTATGACATGTTTAAATTTTTGTGAAACAGGGCCAGAGCGATTTCTGGATCCCCTGTTCTGACTTTTGAAATTCACCATAAATTTTAAAAAGATAATTAGAAGTCATGCTTTATATGTACAGATTTCTTATTGAGTCTAGTTTTATTAGAGACAAACGGCATAGTCATTGAATCTCTTTATAGAGAGATATCTGATTTGTAATACACAGAGGTCAGAGTAGTTGAACCCTGAAACAGGGGAGACTTTAACTAATAAACTGTACTAATTGGCCCAATAAAAAATTCTAGAAAAAAATTAGTAGATATATATATGAGTCTAGTTTCAGGAAAAATTTACAGAATTGGATTTTGAGTTTCGTAATTCGAGATATGATTTTTAAAGTGACTGTGATGCAGTTTGCCAGCTTGTCTGGAAATTTTAAAATGAATTGTATGAGCTATTTAATTAATGAATTAAGTCCGTTAACACCTCGTGTTCGACTCCGGCAACGGTCTCGGGTATGGGGCATTACAAACATCCTCACTAAGGATTCACTCAAATCACTCGAGGTGTTTAAGGATGACAACTTAAGCATTCAATAGTCAATATGAAAAGTTATTACCATAGGCTTGCAATGAAAATCAAATCTCCTCCACTATATATTGAGATGAAACATCAATCAAAAGGTCTTTAGAGGGTTGTAACGTGGCTTTGGTTTGGGGGTGTGGTCACAAGCTGAAAGAAAAGGTTAGAATCGAGATTGAATTGAAAAATTACCTAACTAGAAAAATAACTAATCATCAATTGAATACAAGTGAGCTTTTTCTCAGAATATGGATTTAAACATTTAAGCTCAAAAACAAAGAATACTACTAATATAAATGTATGTACTGTAATTTTTTTAAAGAACAAGTAAAATAACAGGCTAAATATCAAAGATAAAACATAGCTAAGCAATTTATTCAAATCAAATCTCGACAAAAATAGGGATTAAATTAATTTAGGGGATTTCAACAATAATGGGTTATGGGTTAATATTGAGGGTAAATCAATGAATGGGTTGTTAAGCTCAAGGGGGGTCACTAAGGGTTAATTATGAAGGTAGCTTTTATGGAGTGAGTGGGTTAAACCTAGGTGCCTTTATCATCTTGACATATCAAATCAATGGTGTGGTCTTGACATGCATAATCAAGCAAGTTCTAGAATAATGATTCAATATTGACACACTCAAAGCAATAATAAAAGTAAGCATGAAAGAAATAATATATGCTTTAAAGGCTCAAGATCTCACAAAAATCATGGCTTTTTGATGTTTAACCTGTGAATTTCAACTCAAGATCAACCCGTGTTGTTTTGTCAGTCTTGACCACGGGTAGTAAGCACGGGCATGTCGCACGCCTGTGTTGTTTTCTCAATTTCAACCATGGCCACTAGATATGGACGTGTCGCACGCCCATGTTTTTTGACAGATTCACCCACGGCCATGTCGCACGGCCGTGGCAACTTATCGACTCTCGTGTTGGGAAAAAAAATTTGCCCTGTTTTCACACGGCCGTATCGCACGACCGTGTTGCCTTCCATGGTATAGGCACGGCCTAAGGCACGGCCGTGTCCCTAGCCATGTGGTTCTGAAAAACCTGTGTTTAGTGACTCAGTTAGTGAATTAAATGTTAAAAACTAAAATTTAAAGAAGTTAATACCATTATTGCTCGGGTTGCCTCTCGAGAAGATCTTATTTATAGTCTAAGCTTGACTTTCCTCTCTATTGCGTGGTCATGGTGGTGCGAGGAGTTTACACTCCTCATCCTTGCTATCAATTTTATCAAAATAAGGTTTTAGACGAGTACTATTTACCTTAAAAGTGCCGAATTTGGGATGAATTACCTCGACTGTACCGTATGGAAAAATGCAAAGTATCGTAAGAGAGATTGCTCCATTAGGTTCAGAAGTGGCAATATGAGGGTCTGCTGCATCTAGTAGTACTTTGTCTCCAACCTTAAGTTGATTTGGTGAAACATTGAGCTCGTCATGGCGTGGTTTTTGTCTATCGTGTGCTCTCAATTTCTATGTCTGCCATTCATCTAGTTCCTCGATTTGTAGCCTTCATTCTTCATAGATGGGTTCTTCGTTGTTATTTGAACATGGCTCAGGTGTGTTCTTTAAACATGTTTCTTGCAAAGAAGGTTTCACGACATGACTAGTATTAGTAGTACGATTAATACAATCACCCTCGATGTTTGATGTGTTACTTGAATTACGAGCTTGAAGAGTGATTGTTTCCTCACCCACACGAAGTGTGAGTTCACCTGTACCAACATCAATTATAGTTCTAGTAGTTGCTAAAAAGGGCCTTCCTAAAATTAAAGGTACGTCACTATCCATTTCTATGTCTAGAACAACAAAATCAACTAGGAATATGAATTTTCCAATTTTAACGAGTACATCTTCAATAATACCCCTAGGAAATCTGATTGTTTTATCTGCTAACTGAATGCTCATCCTAGTTTGTTTGGGTTTCCCAAGACCTAGTTGTTTAAACATTTTATAAGACATGACATTGATACTAGCCCCTAAATCAGCCAAAGCATTATTAAAATCTAAGCTACCAATTAAACAAGGAATCGTAAAACTCCCTGGATCTTTTAATTTGTTGGCCAGCTTATTCTGTAGTATGGCTGACCAAACTACATTTAACTCCACATGCGACACCTCATCCAACTTTTGCTTATTTGTTAAAAGCTTCTTTAAGAATTTGACTACATTTGGCATCTGCGAAAGAGCTTCAATAAATGGTAAGTTAATATGTAAATTTTTAAATAATTTAAGGAATTTATTTAATTTTTCGTCTGTACGATCTTTCCTTGTCGCATTGGGGTATGGCACATGAGGTTTGTACTCTTTACTTACTAGTTTTTGCTCACTGTGGACTACCTCACCTTTATCTTTACTTACCACCATTCCTTGCCTTGGTTCTAGTTCAGGTTCAACTAACCCTTCCTCGCCTTGAGTGGTAATCGCGTTGAGTTGTTCCCTGGGGTTAGATTCAGTATTACTTGGCCAGCTACCTTGTGGTCGTTCAGAAATTAGTTTGGCGAGCTGTCCTATCTAAGTTTTGAGCCCTTGGATCGATGCTTGTTGATTTTTAAGTGCTGTTTCGGTGTTCTGAAAGCGAGTTTTTGACACAGAGATAAACTTAGTTAGCATCTCCTCAAGGTTCAGCTTCCTTTCCTGTTGGTAAGGTGGTTGTTGAAAACCCAGAGGATGTTGTGGCCTTTGATTCCCTTGACCACCCTACGAGAAGTTGGGATGGTTCCTCCAACCTGCATTATATGTGTTACTATATGGGTTATTTTGAGGTCTAGAGTTATTGTTACCCATATAGTGGACTTGTTCCTCCTCGATGCTAGGGTTGAAGGGTTGATATTCTGTGTATGCTCCTCCTCTACTTGAATCTCACCTCATCACTGGATGTACCTGAGTAGAACCACACAAACCGTCAATCTTTTTATTTAAGAGTTCTACCTGGTTAGATAGCATAGTAACTGCATCCAGGTTGAAAACACTAGCTGCTTTTGTCGGCTTTGTTCTCATGACTTGCCACTGATAGTTATTCAGTGACATCTCTTCAATAAATTTGTAAGCCACTTCAGGTGTTTTGTTATTGATAGTCCCGCCAGCAGCTGCGTCGATAAGTCTCCTTGTTGAGGGGTTCATGCAATTGTAAAACGTTTGAACCTGCAACCATAGTGGTAACCCATGGTGAGGGCACCTTCTCAATAGATCCTTGTATTTCTCTCATGCATCATAGAGTGTTTCTAGATCCATCATCACAATTAAGAGATATCATTCCTCAACTTAGCTGTTTTAGCCGATGAAAAATTTTTAAGTAAAAATTTTCAGTCATTTATTCCCAAGTAGTGATTGACCCTCGTGGTATCGAGTTCAACCACTGTTTAGCTTTGTTCCTCAACGAAAAAGAAAACAACTGAAGGTGAATGGTATCATCAGAAGCGCCATTGATCTTAAAAGTGTCAGAAAACTCTAAGAAATTCGCCAAGTGATTGTTTGGATCCTCATCCTACAAACCATCAAACTGAACAAACTGTTGGATCATTTGAATTGTGTTAGGTTTTAATTCAAAATTATTTGCAGCAACAACAGGCCTAACTATACTTGACTCAGTTCCTGTTAAATTAGGTTTAGCATAATCATACATAGTGCATGGAGCAGGATTCTGATTACTGGATCAGCAGCAATCGCGGAGGTAATGGATTTTCCTGATTTTCAGCCATCTCCTCAGTTGTGGTGTGAATGTCATCCTCTTGCTCTTCCTCTATGTATCTTAGGCTTCGCCTTATTTCTCTTCGATTTCTACGAACTGTGCAATCGATCTCACTATCAAAAAGTAATGGTCCCGACGGGGTTCTTCTAGTCATACACTATAAAAACCTGCCAGAAGCTAATAAATGAAAAATTAGAAAAGAAAATAAAAATTTAAATTGCAATAAAAGTAAAATGGCTAAAGTAATAAAAATTGAGTGTTCCTAATATCTTAGTTCCCAGCAACGGCGCCAAAAACTTGGTGTGAACAAATCGTGCTAAGTTTTATAATTTATGAATGTCCATTCTTGAAAACTAACTATTATCAAGACAAAGGCAAGTGCACCTTATCGAACAGTAGTATAGTGTAACACCCCTTACCCATATCCGAGGCCGGGCTAAGGTACGAGGCGTTACCAGACAAACATACAAACATTAAAATAAAATACGAGCCATAAAATTTTATTCATATTTCAAAGCGTTCATATTTAAAGCTAGATCATATTTTTATAAAATACCACGATTCAGATGCGCAGAATAACATGTTTGTCTGAAACATTTCAATTCAATTCCATACCCAACAAGCATTACATTGAGACTAGTCATATATATATATGTCATGGTACATAACATTCTCTTTTTGTTTTCTTATAAACACATATCATTTATTTCATTATATCAATATTTCATATACCATAGTTTCCATGTATTCCACATATATTTATTTTCCTCCTCCTCCTCTCCATTCCACATCCTTAATGTATATAGCATTCTTGTAAGTACGATTTCACAATTTACTAATAAATGTTCACATCAAACTGTCCACAAGGGTCATAGTCACTTAATTATTTATAATTCAAGCTATAGAGCTCCAAATTAAGATCCGTAAATTTCCCCTGAAACTAGACTCACATATCTTTCCACCATAAAATTTTCATAATTTTTGGTTTAGCAAATTAGTACAGTTTATTCATTAAAATTTCCCCTGTTTCACTTTCTGACAGTTCTGACCTCTCTTCACTAAAAAATAATTATCTCACAGTACAGAACTCGGATAATGTTCTTGTTGATTTATCTTGAAAATAGACTCATTATGGATTTTAAAAATATAATTTTGAGCCTCTAATTATTTTTCTCCAAATTGTTGTGATTTGTGGAGCCCATGTCCCAAAGTCGTGTTCCATACACGGCTAAGACACATGGTCGTGTCTCTGCCTGTGTGGAATATACCTAGGCTATGTTCCAAGCTTTGGTCAACCTTGATCTCTTACACACTTATACAAAATAAAAATCATATAACATGGTATTCATTTAATGATTAAACATCCTCAATTAAACCACAAACATAGCATTTGTATGTCATTATACATGTGTCCCTCATACTCATTTTACCTTGTTTATTATAGTACCACTTATACATTTATACCAAGATTATTATCTTACCAAATATCTCCAGCATAATCATCAAGCATTCATATTTAAAGCTAGATCATATCTTTATAAAATACCACGATTCAAATGCGCAGAATAACATGTTTGCCTGAAACATTTCAATTCAATTTCATACTCAACAAGCATTACATTGAGACTAGTCATATATATATATACATGTCATGATACATAGCATTCTCTTTTTGTTTTCTTATAAACACATATCATTTATTTCATTATATCAATATTTCATATACCATAGTTTCCATGTATTCCACATATATTTATTTTCCTCCTCCTCTCCATTCCACATCCTTAATGTATATAGCATTCTTGTAAGTACGATTTCACAATTTACTAATAAATGTTCACATCAAACTGTCCACACGAGTCATAGTCACTTAATTATTTATAATTCGAGCTACGAAGCTCCAAATTAAGATCCATAAATTTCCCCTGAAATTAGACTCACATATCATTCCACCATAAAATTTTCATAATTTTTGGTTTAGCCAATTAGTACAATTTATTCATTAAAATTTCCCCTGTTTCACTTTCTGACAGTTCTGACCTCTCTTCACTAAAAAATAATTATCTCACAGTACAGGACTCGGATAATGTTATTGTTGATTTATCTTGAAAATAGACTTATTATGGATTTTAAAAATATAATTTTTAGCCTCTAATTATTTTTCTCCAAATTTTTGTGATTTTCCAAAGTCAGAACAGGGGATCACGTAATCATTCTAAATCAGTCTCATGAAAACATAAATATCTTGAAATATAGAACTCCTTTGCTTTCTATGTTTTTTTATATGAAAATATACTCATTAATATTTAATTTGATATCTCATTCAGTCTTTGATTCAATTTATACTATTTTTGATGATTTTTCAAAATCACGTCACTGCTACTATCCAAAACAGTTTTATTGCTAATTCACTCTTTCACACTTTCTTTGTATTAACCTCATTTTAACTTACATATCACAAATCATTTTCACCACATTTCATACATCACAAGTATAGGCCCATGATCACAAGGTCACCATAAAATCATCCTCATGTATAACTTACTTGTTTATATCCTTACCACATCCTGGTCACTTAATGAACACATCATTCACATAACCAAGTTCCTGCACATATTCATCACAAAACTCACAAAGCAATACATAGAGAGTCTCCCGTTGAACACTTCGGATCAATCCTCGATACTTGGTGGTTTCAGCACATAGCTCCACCCATCATATAGTTCGGCTCTCTTGTACACATGGTGAACACTTAGTACCACCCATGTGACCTAGCTAGTTTATCTTGTAGCTCTCTTGTCTACATGGTGTCCTTCACTTGGAACCACGCATGCGACCTAGCTACATATATCCCGTAGCTCTCTTGTCTACATGGTGTACACATAGTATCACCCATGCGACCTAGCTACATCATAATGTCTTGTAGCTCTCTTGTACACATGATGTGCACTCAGCACTATACATGTGACCTAGCTACATACCATTTGTATCATCCAATCTTTCCGAAGGTTCAACCGGGATTTCTCTCTCTTTTCCAACAATTTCACCAATCAAGTAATTATCCACAAAAATATTTCCAATATTTTTATAAAATATCATAATACAAGTAATAGTGATGTATTACTTACATATAAACTTACATATCATTTAATATCAACGGAATAACATTAAATTACACATTGTCTTATTAAAAATCATATGAACTTACAATTTCCCATAATATCCATAATCATAGAAATCACATTTATGTATGATAATTCAATCCACTTCATGTACCACCGACATATTTTTAAATCAATTCATAAACTTGGCACTATAATCATTTAATTTAACATAATTCAATTAATTCACTAAATTTAACTTTCAAATATAAATTACAGCATTATTGTTGTATTATTATCATACCAACTTACATACTTTCAACACCTCGGAGATCATAGTAAATATATCAATTTTACATTAAAACATGCATAAATTAATGCTTATTATACATATGAACTTACCTTGATATTAAAACGGCCATTTTACCAACTTTCCAAATTTTTTATTTTTCTCTCATTCTAGGTTCAAATCTCATTTTCCGGGATCTAAAACATCATATTTTACTTATTTAATTAATGTACTATTCAAAACAGTCCTTAACTCAAACTTTGGAAAAATTACAATTTTGCCCCTAAACTTTTGCATATTTACACTTTTACCCCTAGGCTCAGGAATTAAACTTCATCCCTTATTCTTATGTTTTATGACATGATGATCACTTTTCCCTTCTATGGAAACATCAAATTCTCACTCTAACATATACTTATGACTATTAGGTATTTTTACCGATTAAGCCTTTTTGCTCGTTTTCACTTAAAACCGAGTAGCACAAGTTGTCTAACATAACTTAAAACCTCATATTGTATCATAAAACACCAGAATACACAAATTTTACCTATGGGTATTTTTCCAAATATGAACCCTAGGTTGAATTATTGCTAGCATAAGCTAAATCAAGTTACCGGGACTCCAAAAACGTAAAGAACTTGAAAAACGTGGTTAGAACGGACTTACAATTGAGCTTGGGAAGCTTGGAAACCCTAGCCATGGAGTCTCCCTTGGTATACACGTCCATGGTGAAGAAGATGAGCAAAATTGGCTTTTAATTTTGTATTTTAATTCATTTTACCCCTAAATGACCAAAATACCCTTACTACTAAACTTTCCAAAAATTCCATCCATGTCCAATTTTTTTCCATAACTTAGAAATTGGTCAAATTGCTATTTAAGACCTCCTAATTAATATTTCGAATCAATTTCACACTAGAAACTTCTAGAATGCAAGTTTTGCAACTTATTCAATTTAGTCCCTAACTTCGAATTAAGCACTTTATGCATAGAATTTCTTCACAAAATTTTCACACAATCATGAAATCATATCATAGACCTCAAAATAATCATAAAATAATTATTTATATCTCAGATTTTGTGGTCCCGAAACATCTATTCCAACTAGACCCAATTTTGGGCTATTACATATAGCTTATGGCAAAACCGGGATGTCGACCCCAAAGGAACTAAAAGTACTAGTATTAACTTTCTTTTTATTATCTAGCCTAAAAATAAAGAGGGTTTGTTTTATCTAAACTAATTACTAAACTAAGAATGCACAGAAAGTAAATTGGGGAAATAAATTTTGGGAAAACTGAATATTTGGACAATACCTAAGGGAAAATTCCACCTAGACTTCACTTGTTATTGACTCTGAATCAGACGATTTATTCAATTGACTTGATCCGTAGAAATTCCTAAGTTATATTATTATCTCTCTCGAGACTAACAACATCTAACCCTAGGTTGATTAATTAAAATCTCTTTCTAATTAACACCCCTAGTGTTGCATTAACTCGATCTATGCATTCCCTTATTCAGTTTCACCCTAATTCGGCAAAATCTTGTCACCCTATATCTAGATGTACAATCAACTCTACTCAATTATGCTATGTGACAGCCCTAATTTAACCCTTGTCGAAAAGTGGTTTCGGGACCACAAAATTGAGTTATAAAAATAATTAACTATTATATTCTATGCTTATTATATGTGTAAATGCATTTGTGAAAGTATCATGCTTTGATTTTGTCATTTGTATGTGAAATTTTTAAATAGGACTTATGTGAGACATTTGTGAAATGTGATAGGTAAATTTTAAAGTGATCTATTAATGCATGATGTCAAAAAGGTGGACTTGCATGTCAAATTACCCATTTTTGGATAGTGGCCGACCATGATATTGATTAATATATATTATATGTATTTTTGTATTAACATTTTTATTTACAAAATGATTTAAAGATTAAAGAGTAATAAAATATTGGGTTAGTGGGAGGAGAAACCAAAGTTGGTTCATCTTTTTTCCTCCATTGTCATAACTTGAAGTAAGGAAGAAGAAGAATTCTTGTTTAATTTGTGGCTTAGATGATGGCTAGAATGAGGAATGTACTATGCCATTCTTGAAAATTTATGCATAATTGAGATGATTAGTTTGAATTCTACCTATTCCATGGTTTAAATTTAGGTTATTAGGAGGTTTGAAATTTGGCCAAGAAGCTTGAAACTCTTAGTAGATATTTTAATGTCATTAAAATGGATAGTAATGTAGGATATGATGAGTTGTTAATTGTTTTTAACTTGAAAGTTGAGGTTAGTATGTGTTTTTAGGGAGGTGTCGAATGTGGTCATTGAAGGTGTCTTAATGAATAATATTTGTGGCTTGAATTGATAACATTCGGTCAAGGACTATGTGGGTTAGCAAATTCGGTATGATGTATAGGTGTTAATTACTTTGCATACGATGTGTTGAAGAATAGGTAGTGGTTTATTAAGGTGATGTAGGGTAAATTTTTAGTTTAGTTAAGTTTAAGCATTCGGTATTGATTATAATATTGGATATGAGAGTGCGAAAGATTAGAAATTATTTTAAGTGAGTTATGACCTTAATATGAGCAAGATAGAATCGGCTCTAAATGTAATTGAGTAATTCGGTCATTGTTTGGCATAGGTGAAACCTATGTGCAATTTGCTACATTTGGTCATGAAATGGAAATTGAATATGAAGGTTAAGTTTGAGTGGTTAGGGCCGAATGGGCTATATATGATATTAAGGCATGCAATATATATGTGTATACGTGGTTGTGCATAAAATGAGTAATCGATTAAATTGTGGGAGTCACACATAGGTATATATATATGGCTTATGTATGTACCTTGTGACATAGAGACATTCGGATATACATATATATATTATATATATAGTTAAATTCATGTATATGAAAGCATGGTAAGTTATGTGAATCTTTGTTTGTGTATGCGAATTAGATATTGATATAATAAGCATGAAATCGAGTCATGGCATATTTTATAAAACATAATATGCATTGAAGTTATATATGATTGTCAAATGTGACTATTAAAGAATTAAAGTTGAGTAAGTAATTAAACAAATTCATTTGTTTAAATTAAGCTCAAGAGCAAAGAGGAACTAAATCAGATAGGGGAAAGGAGAAAGCAATCAAGTAGCCTATCCACAACTGTTCAAAATATCCGAGGTAAGTTTTGAGTAATCACCATTAGTATAAAATTTATGATGCTTTGATATGTGTATATTAGATGAATTATGAACTTTTGAGTCTACTTGAACTAAGTTGTGTGATAAATAATCTAAGTATATGAACTATGGTCGAATGGTCAATACGGGTTAAGCTTGATTAATGAAATGTATATGAGATATTTTTGTATAAATTTTAAACCGAAATGTAATTGATGGTGTTCATATGGAGCTTATATTCACATGTAGCAAATGACTACTAATATGGCATGTTAAATGAGATGTGTTAATATATGATTAAATATGCATGATACTTGAGGAATGTTATCTGGGCTTAAAGACCCGCAGGCTTCGTGCTGGAATTGTATCCGGGCATAAAGACCCGTGGGCTACGAGCTGGTATTTACCGGGTTTAAATTCTCGTAGGCTGGTGCTAGAAATTTGTTTCAAGTTCTAAGACTTACAGGATTGATGCCAGTAAATTAAGTAAGATTACGACAATGAATATCCGCGGAAAAACCACCGTTGAGTAAGTACTATATATTTAACATGTTAAGGTACGTATTATGTACTCATATGTGAATTAATTTTAAAGTGAATTATTAGTATCAAAGAACAATATATATATATACGTGTGGATGAATACGGTATCTAAGAATAAGAGAATGACCTATTTGGTCAATGTATGTCATTATATGAAAGTATGTGACTTAAAGTAATTGTATGAACCATATAGTATAATGAAATATGTGCTGGAAATTTCTTGTGTATATGTGACAGCCCTAATGTGACCCTAGTCGGAAAGTGGTTTCGGGACCACAAAACCGAGTCATAAAAATAATTAACCGTCATATTTGATGCTTATTATATGTATATATGCATGTGTGAAAATTTCAAGTTTGAATTTTGTTAATTGTAAGTGAATTTTATTAAATAGGACTTGTGTGAGAAAATTTAGAAATGTGCTAGGCAAATGTTAAAGTGGCCTATTGATGCATGTTATAAAAATGATGGGTTTGCATGTCAAATTAACCAAAAAATCAAGATGGTGGCCGGCCATGCTATGGGTTAAAGCATATTATAAACATTTTGTGTTAATATTTTATGTTAGAAATAATAAAATAAAAGGTTAGTAATAAAGTAATGAAAAGGGAGGGGTGATGAAAACAAAGTTGTCTCATCCATGCTCCCCCATTGCCGTGACTTGAGGAAGGAAGAAGAAGAGGATTCTCTTGCATCATGTTCGGTTGGTTGATGTTTAGGAAGAGGTATGTTCGATGTTATTCCATGAAATTCATGCATATTTTTAGATGTTGGTTTAAATTCTTTTGCTATTTGATGGAGATGATACTCGGCCATGGGTGTTGTCTTCTTGGTTGGTGTTTGATGTTGTGGTGATGAGACATGAAGATGATTGAGTTTGAGTGCTTAATAAAAAGGATGGGTCTTAACAACTTCATGAAGTATTCGGCCATGGTGCTAAAATGTTGTATTGTGTTTAAACTTAGAATTTTTAGTTATATGGATGTGTTAAGTTGCTTGAAATGTTAGATTAATTTGAACTCATCACCAAGTTCTTTAGGCAACCCATGTTAAAAATATCGGTATTGAGATGCCTAGAACTTTCGGCCATAGTAGCTATGGAGAAATAAGGTTTTTTGTTTCTTGTTAAATTGGATGTATCTTGTTGTATGAGTGCTTGAACAAACTATGATTAAATAGATGCATAGATTCAAGGTGGGAAGAATTGGCTATTATGCTTGATACTAATGCCGAATATAAGAATGTTGTACTTGAAAAATGTAGGTGAACATGACAAGTGTATTCGGCTTAGGGCATAAAGGATATGAAAATTTGGTATTTATTTTTGATTGTGTGTGTATGACCATGGATAATTGGCTGCACAAATATTATAAATACATAATGTATGTTAAATTTATTAAGCTACAAAATATTATACACGTTCGGCCAAGGTAAATTATTTGAGTAAAGTATATCTTGATGGTACATTTCGGCTAGTATAAAATGCATATGGATGTCGTATGACTATGTTTAATTTGGGAAGTAAATTGTTTGATTTAGCTTTAGAGCCTAGAGGATCAAAGTTGGATAAGGGAAAGGAAAAAGTGATCGAATAGCCGTCGAAATCGTTCGACAACATCCGAGGTAAGTCTTCGAGTAATGAAACTTAGTTTATGATTTGATTAAGTCATGACATATAAGCATAACAAATAAACGGTGATATAATGATTCTACTTGAATTATATATTGAGGTGATTAGTTTGTACCTATGACGGGTAGCCGATTGTGTATAGAGATCATGTTATAAAGCCAATCAAAATCATGCTCTTTGTATGTGGCTATTGAGCCGAAATTGGTAAGGTTTGATAAGTGTCTTGTGTTTGAGCTTTAGTAATGAAAATGAAATATGGATGTGTCATGATTTATTGATATTTGTGCATGATTATTCGAATGATATCCGGGCTAAGTCCCGAAGGCATTTGTGCTAGTGACTATATCCGGGCTAAGTCCCGAAGGCATTTGTGCTAGTGACTATATCCGGGCTAAGACCCGAAGGCATTTGTGCGAGTTGCTATATCCGGCTAAATCCCGAAGGTACTTGGGTTTGGAAGGGAGCGACCTTGCTGTAATAATTTCAATTAATATGCTCATAAAATCCAAACGATAAGGTATGTTTCGTATATGCTTCGGAAAAGTCGATTCCAATTAAATAGTATTCGCTCAATTGATTAACGAACTTTCAGCCTTTAGTTAGGTTTGATACCTTGTGTATGAATATATTGATTGAAGCATGGAGTAAGTATGATTTTGAGAATATGCATATATGAAATTATTCATTTAGCCATATGAACGTTATATTTTAGTCGTAACTAATTTCATTACTCAAAACTTACTAAGCATTAAATGCTTATTTTGTTTCTTTGATTCTCTGTTTTATAGATTTTGTTCGTCAGCTATCGGACTCGGGATTGTCGAAGTCGAAGTCATCCACACTATCTAAGCCCTTTTGGTACTCTTTTAGTTAAACGTTGATAATGGCATGTATAGGACTAACCTTTGTTGTTAATCAAGTACCTTTGGTAATGTGTATATATTCGGATAGCCATGCGAAAATGGCTTAAATATTTTGAGCATTGTATTAAAATCATTTTGTATATATATGGTTATTGAGAGGTTTGGAAATGCTTGGCAATGATTAGCCATTGGAATGGTTAATCACGATCATATTTGGTGCTATGTATGTCCAATGGCTAGTTGAATCATGGAAACTATGAAATAGGTGAAATTTACCTTAAAATAGATGCTGACAGCAGCAGTGATGTGAGTTTGAAAATTCACTAAAAATAGTAGGAATGTAATTAAATAATGAATAAATTATGTAATCGAACCGTGATGAGTCTATTTTCATATGGAAGAAGCGAAACGACCATATGAGCCGTATTTTATGAGATGTTTAAGTTTTCGTGAAATAGGGCCAGAACTGTTACTGGATCCCCTGTTCTGACTTTGGAAATTTACCATAAATTAACCAGAAATAATTAGAAGTCATGCTTTATATGTACAGATTCTTTTTTGAGTCTAGTTTCATTATAAACAAACGACATATGTATTGAAGCCCTGTACAGGGAGATATATAAGTCGTAATGCATGAAGGTCAGATTAGTCGAACCCTGAAATAGGGGAGAATTTAACTAATAAACTGTACTAATTGGCCAGACCAAAAATTCTAGAAAAAAATATGTAGATGGATATATGAGTCTAGTTTCAGGGAAAATTTACGGAATCAGTTTTCGAGTTCTGGAATTCGAGATATGATTTTTAAGGTGACAGTGACGCAGTTAGCCAGCTTGTCTGGAAATTTTAAAATGAACTGTGTAAATAAATGAATTAAGTTCGTTAACACCTCGTGTTCGACTCCGGCAATGGTCTCGGGTATGGGGCGTTACAATTTTATTGGTATCAGAGCTACGGTTTAGTCGATTCTAGGACTACCGTAATACGTTCGGGTCTAGCTATACATGCCATTGTGTGTCTATTTGATAGTGTGGTGATTTCTGACAGTTAAAAATGTGTTTGTTTATAGTAATGGATCCCGATCCCAACCGAGCGGTAGCTGATGATCTTGAGAGTGTAGCGCCTGCTCCCGCACAAGGGACAGCCCCGGTGGACTCTCAACCTATTGCTAGTAATCAGAATGACGAAGCTAGACAGGCTTTTTATAGCGTAATGAATGATTGGTTCAACCAATACATTTGAACTAATACGGCTGTTCCACAACCCTCATTTCTGACTAATACAACCCCTGCACCTGCGATACCTCCGGTAACTGACCAGATAAGGTTAAATAAGCCCCTAGTTGATCGAATCCGAAAACACGGGGCTACTGAATTTAAAGATACAGACAGCGACGATGCCGAGCAAGCTGAATTTTGGTTGGACAACACTATTCGGGTACTTGATGAACTATCTTGCACACCCGATGAATGCCTAAAGTGTACGATCTCCTTGCTACGTGATTCTGCCTACTATTGGTGGAATACGTTAATTTCTGTTGTGCCCAGAGAGCAAGTAACTTGGGAGTTTTTCCAAACTGAGTTTCAAAAAAAGTATATCAGCCAGAGATTCATTGATCAAAAACGAAAAGAATTTCTTGAACTTAAACAAGGTTCCATGTCGGTTACTGATTATGAACGAAAGTTTGTAAGGCTTAGCCGGTACGCGCGAGAATGCATTTCTTCAGAAGCTGTGATGTGTAAACGTTTCGAAGATGGACTGAACGATGATATAAAGCTGTATGTTGGCATTTTAGAAATCAGAGAATTTGTGGTACTTGTCGAGCAAGCTTGCAAAGCCGAAGAGCTCAGTAAGGAGAAAAGAAAAGCTGATATGGGAGCAAAGGAGTTTCGTAAGAGATCTTCGGGAAAGCCCTTTCAACAATCATCGAAGAAATTTAGAGATGATTTAGGCTGACCTAGAGACACGTTGGGCTTTTCTAGACGAGACCGTGATCGACCCCCTGTGAGTACACGAGTTACTTCGGTCGCCAGTGTTGGAAATGATCGTCGAGGCAAAACAGAGTGCCAGTATTGTGGTAAATGGCATTCGGGGAGTTGTAGATTCCATGACCGCTCCTGTTACAAGTGCAGATCAGTTGACCACTTTATTAAAGATTGCCCGAGATTGTCTGAACAGAATGTAAATCAGAGTGGGAAACCGGGTGTGACTACTGCTTGAGGTAGACCATCTAAAAATGCGGGGAATGCTAGTGGCGGTCAGAGAGGATCTAGAGATGTTACCACCAGATCTGAGGCTCATGCTCCTGCCAGAGCTTATGCTATACGTGCACGCGAGGATGCTTCTTCGCCTGATGTTATTACCGGTACATTCACTCTCTTTGATACTAATGTGATTGCATTGATTGACCCTGGTTCTACTCATTCTTATATATGTGAGACTTTAGCATCCAGTAAGACTTTACCTGTTGAGTCTACTGAGTTCGTTATTAGAGTGTCGAATCCCTTGGGTCATTGTGTGCTTGTTGATAAGGTGTGTAAGAAATGTCCCCTAGTAATTCGAGGTTCCTATTTTCCGGCGGACTTGATGCTTTTACCGTTTGATGAATTTGATGTTATTCTAGGTTTGGATTGGTTGACCGTGCATGATGCAGTTGCGAATTGCAAAAGCAAGATTATTGATTTGAGGTGTGCAAATAATGAGATAATCCGAGTTGAGTCTACTGTCTTGAATGGATTGCCAACAATAATATCCTCGATGTTAGCTCAAAAATATGTGAGAAAGGGGTGTGAAGCTTATCTTGCATACGTGCTTGATAATGAAAAATCAGGAAAGAAACTTGAATCGGTACGAGTGGTTTGTGAATATCCGGATGTTTTTCCCAAAGAATTACCGGGGTTACCACCTGTTCGGGAAGTAGAGTTTGGCATCGAACTTGTACCTGGGACTACACCGATTTCGATAGCTCTGTATCGTATGGCACCAACGGAATTGAAAGAATTAAAAACTCAGTTGCAAGAGTTGATGGATAGAGGTTTCGCTCAACCGAGTTTCTCGCCTTGGGGTGCACCAGTATTGTTTGTGAAAAAGAAGGACGGAACCATGAGGTTGTGCATCGACTATCATCAGCTAAATAAAGTGACAATAAAGAATAAATATCCGTTATCGCGTATTGATGATTTGTTTGATCAACTAAAGGGAGCCTCAGTGTTTTCAAAGATAGATTTGAGATCGGGTTATTATCAGTTGCGAATTCGAGATTCGGATATACCTAAAACTGCTTTCAGAACGAGATACGGTCACTACGAGTTTTAGTGATGCCGTTTGGGCTCACTAATGCCCCGGCAGTATTTATGGATTTGATGAATCGAATCTTCAGACCGTATTTGGATCGGTTTGTAGTTGTGTTTATCGATGATATTTTGGTCTATTTAGAAAATGAAACCGAACATGCTGAGCACCTGAGATTAGTGTTGCAGATTTTACGGGATAAGCAGTTATATGCTAAGTTCGGTAAATGTGAGTTCTGGTTGAGAGAAGTTAGCTTTTTGGGACATGTGGTATCTGCATTGAGTATTCAAGTTGATCCGAGCAAAATTGCAGCCATACTTAACTGGAAGCCTTCGAGAAACAATACTGAGGTTCGGAGCTTTTTGGGACTTGCCGGTTACTACAGACGCTTTGTAAAGGGTTTCTCGATGATAGCCACACCAATAACGAAACTACTTCAGAAAGATGTTAAGTTTGAATGGACAGAAAAATGTCAGAAAAGTTTCGATCAATTGAAAACTTATTTGACTGAAGCTCCAGTACTAGTGCAGCCCGAATCAGGCAAGGAGTTTGTCATCTACAGTGGTGCATCCTTACTTGGGCTGGGTTGTGTATTGATGCAAGAAGGTCGAGTTGTAGCTTATGCGTCGAGACAATTGAAGTCACATGAGAAAAATTATCCAACCCATGATCTCGAATTAGCTGCCATCGTATTCGCTTTGAAAATATGGCGACATTACTTATTTGGTGAGAAGTGCCATGTATATTCGGATCACAAAAGTCTCAAATATTTGATGACTCAAAGAGACTTGAATCTGCGACAAAGGCGTTGGCTTGAGTTGTTGAAAGATTATGAGCTTGTCATTGATTATCACCCGAGAAAGGCTAATGTGGTTGCGGATGCCTTAAGTCGTAAATCACTGTTTGCTTTACGAGCGATGAATGTACACTTGTCTGTTCTATCTGACAATGTGTTAGTAGCAGACTTAAAGGCCAAACCATTGTTGATTCATCAAATTCGTGAAGCTCAGAAAGTCAATGATGAATTGGTTGCAAAACGGGCTGAATGTGTTTCGGATAGGGAATCAGAGTTTCAAATTGATGATGACGATTGTTTGAGGTTCAGAAGTCGTTGGTGTGTTCCAAGAAATTCAGAACTTATTTCGATGATTCTGAACGAAGCTCATTGTAGCCTAATGTCAATTCACCCGGGGAGTACGAAAATGTACAACGATCTGAGACGTCAGTTTTGGTGGCATGGTATGAAACGAGACATTTTCGATTTTGTTTCGAAGTGTTTAATATGTCAGCAAGTGAAAGCGGAACATCAAGTGCCTACAGGTTTACTTCAGCTGATCATGATACCTGAATAGAAATGGGATCGAGTCACCATGGATTTTGTATCTGGGTTGCCATTGTCGGCAACTAAGAAAGATGCGATTTGGGTTGTTGTTGATAGACTGACTAACTCGGCTCATTTTATTCCCGTACGTACGGATTACTCATTGGATAAACTAGCTGAATTGTATGTTTCTCAGATTGTAAAATTACACGGGGTACCTATTTCTATTGTGTCAGATAGGGATCCGAGATTCACATTGCGATTTTGGAAGAAATTGCAAGAAGCTTTGGGTACCAAGTTCCATTTTAGCACCGCTTTTCATCGGCAGACTGATGGTCAATCCGAGCGGATAATTCAGATACTCGAGGATATGTTGAGATGTTGCATCCTTGAGTTTAGTGGTTCATGGGAGCGGTATTTACCTTTGATTGAATTCGCTTACAACAATAGTTTTTAATCAAGTATTAAGATGGCACCTTACGAGGCTTTGTACGGTCGCAAATGCCGTACACCATTGTTTTGGACCGAACTCGGTGAAAGTAAAATTTTCGGAGTTGATTTGATTAAAGATGCGGAGCAGAAAGTAAAGATAATTCGTGAAAGCCTAAAGGCAGCATCAGATCATTAGAAGTCGTACGCGGATTTAAAATGAAGAGATATTGAGTATCAGGTGGGAGACAAAGTGTTTCTTAAAGTTTCACCTTGGAAAAAGATACTCAGATTTGGCCGTAAGGGCAAACTGAGTCCGAGGTTCATAGGGCCGTATGAAATATCCGAACGAGTTGGTCCAGTGGCATATAGATTGATTTTACCCCCTGATCTCGAGAAGATTCACAACGTTTTTCATGTCTCAATGCTTCGACGTTACAGATCTGATCCTTCGCACATAATAAATCCCTCCGAGGTTGAAATTCAAGCCGATATGAGTTATGAAAAAGAACCGATTTGCATCCTAGTTCGTGAAGTGAAAGAGTTGCGAAACAAGAGGGTTCCGTTAGTAAAGGTGTTATGGCTCACACACGGGATCGAAGAAGCTACTTGGGAAACCGAGAACTCTATGAAAGAACGATACCCAAACCTATTTACCGGTAATATTTTCGGGGACAAAAATTTCTTAAGTGGGAGAGAGTTGTGACAGCCCTAATGTGACCCTAGTCGAAAAGTGGTTTCGGGACCACAAAACCGAGTCATAAAAATAATTAACCGTCATATTTGATGCTTATTATATGTATATATGCATGTGTGAAAATTTCATGTTTGAATTTTGTTAATTGTAAGTGAATTTTATTAAATAGGACTTGTGTGAGAAAATTTAGAAATGTGCTAGGCAAATGTTAAAGTGGCCTATTGATGCATGTTATAAAAATGATGGGTTTGCATGTCAAATTAACCAAAAAATCAAGATGGTGTCCGGCCATGCTATGGGTTAAAGCATATTATAAACATTTTGTGTTAATGTTTTATGTTAGAAATAATAAAATAAAAGGTTAGTAATAAAGTAATGAAAAGAGAGGGGTGATGAAAATAAAGTTGTCTCATCCATGCTCCCCGATTGCTGTGACTTGAGGAAGGAAGAAGAAAAGGATTCTCTTGCTTCATGTTCGGTTGGTTGATGTTTAGAAAGAGGTATGTTTGACGTTATTCAATGAAATTCATGCATATTTTTAGATGTTGGTTTAAATTCTTTTGCTATTTGATGGAGATGATACTCGGCCATGGGTGTTGTCTTCTTGGTTGGTGTTTGATGTTGTGGTGATGAGACATGAAGATGATTGAGTTTGAGTGCTTAATAAAAAGGATGGGTCTTAACAACTTCATGAAGTATTCGGCCATGGTGCTAAAATGTTGTATTGTGTTTAAACTTAGAATTTTTAGTTATATGGATGTGTTAAGTTGCTTGAAATGTTAGATTAATTTGAACTCATCACCAAGTTCTTTAGGCAACCCATGTTAAAAATATCGGTATTGAGATGCCTAGAACTTTTGGCCATAGTAGCTATGGAGAAATAAGGTTTTTTGTTTCTTGTTAAATTGGATGTATCTTGTTGTATGAGTGCTTGAACAAACTATGATTAAATAGATGCATAGATTCAAGGTGGGAAGAATTGGCTATTATGCTTGATACTAATGCCGAATATAAGAATGTTGTACTTGAAAAATGTAGGTGAACATGACAAGTGTATTCGGCTTAGGGCATAAAGGATATGAAAATTTGGTATTTATTTTTGATTGTGTGTGTATGACCATAGATAATTGGCTGCACAAATATTATAAATACATAATGTATGTTAAATTTATTAAGCTACAAAACATTATACACGTTCGGCCAAGGTAAATTATTTGAGTAAAGTATATCTTGATGGTACATTTCGGCTAGTATAAAATGTATATGGATGTCGTATGACTATGTTTAATTTGGGAAGTAAATTGTTTGATTTAGCTCAAGAGCCTAGAGGATCAAAGTTGGATAAGGGAAAGGAAAAAGTGATCGAATAGCCGTCGAAATCGTTCGACAACATCCGAGGTAAGTCTTCGAGTAATGAAACTTAGTTTATGATTTGATTAAGTCATGACATGTAAGCATAATAAATAAGCGGTGATATAATGATTCTACTTGAATTATATATTGAGGTGATTAGTTTGTACCTATGACGGGTAGCCGAATGTGTATAGAGATCATGTTATAAAGCCAATCAAAATCATGCTCTTTGTATGTGGCTATATTGAGCCGAAATTTGTAAGGTTTGATAAGTGTCTTGTGTTTGAGCTTTAGTAATGAAAATGAAATATGGATGTGTCATGATTTATTGATATTTGTGCATGATTATTCGAATGATATCCGGGCTAAGTCCCGAAGGCATTTGTGCTAGTGACTATATCCGGGCTAAGACCCGAAGGCATTTGTGCGAGTTGCTATATCCGGCTAAATCCCGAAGGTACTTGGGTTTGGAAGTGAGCGACCTTGCTGTAATAATTTCAATTAATACGCTCATAAAATCCAAACGATAAGGTATGTTTCGTATATGCTTCGGAAAAGTCGATTCCAATTAAATAGTATTCGCTCAATTGATTAACAAATTTTCAGCCTTTAGTTAGGTTTGATACCTTGTGTATGAATATATTGATTGAAGCATGGAGTAAGTATGATTTTGAGAATATGCATATATGAAATTATTCATTTAGCCATATGAGCGTTATACTTTAGTCGTAACTAATTTCATTACTCAAAACTTACTAAGCATTAAATGCTTATTCTGTTTCTTTGATTCTCTATTTTATAGATTTTGTTCGTCAGCTATCGGACTCGGGATTGTCAAAGTCGAATTCGTCCACACTATCTAAGCCCTTTTGGTACTCTTTTAGTTAAACGTTGATAATGGCATGTATAGGACTAACCTTTGTTGTTAATCAAGTACCTTTGGTAATGTGTATGTATTCGGATAGCCATGCGAGAATGGCTTAAATATTTTGAGCATAGTATTAAAATCATTTTGTTTATATATGGTTATTGAGAGGTGTGGAAATGCTTGGCAATGATTAGCCATTGGAATGGTTAATCACGATCATATTTGGAGCTATGTATGTCCAATGGCTAGTTGAATCATGGAAACTATGAAATAGGTGAAATTTACCTTAAAATAGATGCTGACAGAAGCAGTGATGTGAGTTTGAAAATTCACTAAAAATAGTAGGAATGTAATTAAATAACGAATAAATTATGTAATCGAACCTTGATGAGTCTATTTTCATATGGAAGAAGCGAAACGACCATATGAGCCGTATTTTATGAGATGTTTAAGTTTTCTTGAAACAGGGCCAGAACAGTTACTGGATCCCCTGTTCTGAATTTGGAAATTTACCATAAATTAACCAAAAATAATTAGAAGTCATGCTATATATTTACAGATTTATTTTTGAGTCTAGTTTCATTAGAAACAAACGGCATATGTATTGAAGCCCTGTACAGGGAGATATCTAAGTCGTAATGCATGAAGGTCAGAGTAGTCAAACCCTGAAACAGGGGAGAATTTAACTAATAAACTGTACTAATTGGCCCGACCAAAAATTCTGGAAAAAAAATATGTAGATGGATATATGAGTCTAGTTTCAGGAAAAATTTACGGAATCAGTTTTCGAGTTCTGGAACTCGAGATATGATTTTTAAGGTGACAGTGACGCAGTTAGCCAGCTTGTCTGGAAATTTTAAAATGAACTATGTAAATAAATGAATTAAGTTCGTTAACACCTCGTGTTCGACTCCGGCAACGGTCTCGGGTGCGGGGCGTTACAGTATATATATATTCGGCCATTAGGCTTTATAACTAGTGTACTTGTGTATATTCGGTCAAGTGATTTACAATTAGAATACGAGTTTTGTGATACTTAATGTTCGATTTAAATAACAAGTTTTTAATTGTTTGAAATGCTTAAAACTTACTAAGCCTCGAAAGCTTACTCTGTTCCTTATTTCTTTATTTTATAGATTGTTGGTTTTGGCCACCAACTCGAGGATCAACAGTAGTTCACCATACTATCGATCCTTTTGGTACAGTTATATTTTTGGCCTTGATATGGCATGTATAGGTTAGGCCGGTGATAGTTATGTTTTGTACTGTAAATATTTTGGCCATATGAAAATGGCATTTATAACTTATAAATCATTATATATTCAGCTCAATTTCCGTTTATGTCGATTGGTAATGTGAATGAAAAATTTAATGTTTAGCTCGGTAATACCTCTTAGCCTAAAACTGGCGATCAGATTCGGGCTAGGGCTGTTACATTTTATTAGTATCAGAGCTACAGTTTAGTCGATTCTAGGACTAACGTAGAGTGTTTGAGTCTAGCTATAATTGCCATATAGTATTAATACGATAGTATGATGAATTCTGACAGTTAAAAGTATCTTTTCGTTTAATGGATCTCGATCCCAATCGAGCGGTAGCTGATGATGTAGAGAGTGTAGCGCCTGCTCCCGCGCATGGGACAGCACCGATGGAATCTCAACCTATCGCAAGCAATCATAACGATGAGGCCAGATAGGCTTTTTATAGTGTGATGAATGATTGGTTCAACCAATACATTCGAACTAATACGGCTGGTCCACAACCCCCAATCCCGAATAATACGCCCCCTGCACCTACGATACCTCCAATAATTGATCAGATGAGGTTGCATAAGCCTCCGGTTGACAGAATCTGAAAGTACGGGCCTACTGAATTTAAGGCTACCGATAGTGATGATGCTGAGCAAGTTGAATTTTGGTTGGATAATACTATCCGAGTGTTCGATGAACTGTCTTGCACACCTGATGAATGCCTAAAATGTGCTATATCTTTGCTACATGATTCTGCCTACTATTGGTGGAATACGTTGGTTTCTGTTGTGCCCAGAGAGCGAGTGACTTGGGAGTCCTTCCAAACCGAGTTCCGAAAAAAGTATATTAGCCAGAGATTCATCGATCAGAAACGGAAGGAATTTCTTGAACTTAAACAAGGTTCCATGTCAGTTACTGATTATGAGTGAAAATTTGTGAGACCTAGCCGGTATGTCCGAAAATGTGTTTCTTCAGAAGCTATAATGTGTAAACGTTTCGAAGATGGATTGAACGAAGATATAAAACTGTTTGTTCGCATTCTTGAAATCAGAGAGTTTGTAGTACTTGTCGAGCGAGCTTGCAAAGCCGAAGAGCTCAGTAAAGAGAAAAGAAAAGTTGAAGATGGAGCTAGAAAGTTTCGTAAAAGATCTTTGGGAAAGCCCTTTCAGCAGTCACCGAAGAAATTTCGAGATGATTCGGGCCGATCTAAGAACGCTTCGGGCTTCTCCAGACAAGACTGTGATAGACCCCCTGTGAGTACGCGAGCCACTTTAGTTTCCATTGTTGGAAATGATCGCTGGGGTAGGACTGAGTGCAAGTTTTGTGCAAAATGGCACTCAGGGAGTTGTAGATTTCATGACTGCTCCTGTTATAATTGTGGATCAGTTGACCACTTTATCAAGGATTGCCCGAGATTGTCTGAGCAGAATGTGAATCAGAGTGGGAAACCAAGTACTACTACAGCATGAGGTAGATCACCTAGAAATATGAGAAATGCTAGCGGCGGTCAGAGAAGATCTAGAGATGCTACGACCAGATTCGAGGCTCGTACCCCTGCTAGAGCTACGCTATACGCGCACGCGAGGATGCTTCTTCACCTGATGTTATTACTGGTACTTTCACTCTCTTTGATACTGATGTGATTGCATTGATTGACCCTGGTTCTACTCATTCATATGTATGTGAGACTTTAGCATCCAGTAAGACTCTACCTGTTGAGTCTACTGAGTTCGTGATTCGAGTGTCGAATCCCTTGGGTCGATATGTGCTAGTCGACAAAGTGTGCAGGAAATGCCCCTTGATAGTCCAAGGTTCCTGTGTTCTAGCCGATTTGATGCTTTTACCGTTTGATGAATTTGATGTTATTCTCGGTATGGATTGGTTGACCGTACATGATGCAATTGTGAATTGCAAAAGAAAAACTATTGATTTAAGATGTGCAAATGATGAGATAATCCGAGTTGAGTCTACCAATTTGAACGGGTTACCAGCAGTAATATCCTCGATGTTGGCTCAGAAATATGTAAAAAAAGGGGTGTGAAGCATATCTTGCGTACGTACTTGATAGTAAAGAGTCAGAAAAGAAACTGGAATCAGTGCCAGTGGTTTGTGAATATTCAGATGTTTTTCCTGAGGAGTTACAGGGATTACCACATGTTCGAGAGGTAGAGTTTGGCATTGAACTTGTACCTGGGACTACACCAATTTTGATAGCTCCGTATTGTATGGCACCAACTGAATTGAAGGAATTGAAAGCTCAGTTGCAAGAGTTGACGGATAGAGGTTTCGCTCGACCGAGTTTCTCACCTTGGGGTGCACCAGTATTGTTTGTGAAAAAGAAAGACGGAACTATGAGAATGTGCATCGACTATCGTCAATTAAATAAAGTGACAATAAAGAACAAATATCCGTTACCACGTATTGATGATTTGTTTGATCAGCTGAAAGGAGCCTCAGTGTTTTCAAAGATAGATTTGAGATTGGGTTATTATCAGTTGCGAGCTTGAGACTCAAATGTGCCTAAAACTACTTTCAGAACGAGATACGATCACTACGAGTTCTTAGTGATGCCGTTTGGGCTCACTAATGCCCCTGCGGTATTTATGGACTTGATGAATCGGATCTTCAGACAATATTTGGACCGATTTGTAGTTGTGTTTGTAGACGACATTTTGATCTATTCGAGAGATGAAACCGAACATGCCGAGCACCTGAGATTAGTATTGCAGATTTTACGTGACAAGCAGTTATATGCTAAGTTGAGTAAATGTGAGTACTGGTTAAGAGAAGTTAGCTTTTTTGGGCATGCGGTATCCGCATCAGGTATTCGTGTTGATCCGAGCAAAATTTCAGCCATACTTGATTGGAAGCCTCCGAGAAATGTTACTGAAGTTCGGAGCTTCTTGGGACTTGCCGGTTACTACAGACGGTTTGTAAAGGGTTTATCGATGATAGCCACACCAATGACGAAACTACTTTAGAAAGATGTTCAGTTTGATTGGTCAGAAAAATGTCAGAAAAGTTTCGATCAATTGAAAACTTATTTGACTGAAGCTCCAGTGTTAGTGCAGCCCGAATCCGGTAGAGAGTTTGTCATTTACAGTGATACGTCCTTACTTGGGCTGGGTTGTGTATTGATGCAAGAGGGTTGAGTCGTAGCTTACGCATCGAGGCGATTGAAGCCACATGAGAAAAACTATCCAACCCATGATCTCGAATTAGCTGCCATCATATTCGCTTTGAAAATATGGCGACATTACTTATTTGGAGAGAGGTGTCATGTATATTCGGATCACAAAAGTCTCAAATATTTGATGACTCAAAGAGATTTGAATCTACGACAAAGACGTTGGCTTGAGTTGTTGAAAAATTATGAGCTCGTCATTGACTATCACCTGGGAAAGGCTAACGTGGTTGCCGATGCTTTAAGTCACAAGTCACTATTTACTTTGCAAGCGATGAATGTACACCTGTTCATTTCATCCGATAATGTGTTAGTAGCAGAATTAAAAGCCAAACTATTATTAATTCATCAAATATGTGAAACTCGGAAAGTCGATGATGAATTGGTTGCTAAACGACCTGAATGTGTTTTGAATATGGATTCAGAGTTTCAAATTGACGATAATGATTGTTTGAGGTTCAGAAGTCGATTGTGTGTTCCAAGAAATTCGAAACTTATTTCGATGATTTTGAGCAAGGCTCATAGTAGCCGAATGTCAGTTCACCCGGGTAGTACGAAAATGTACAACGATCTGAAACATCAGTATTGGTGGCCTAGTATGAAACGAGACATTTCTGACTTTGTTTCGAAGTGTTTGATATGTCAACAAGTGAAAGGGGAACATCAAGTGCCTTCGGGATTACTTCAGCCGATCATGATACCCAAATGAAAATGGGATCGAGTCACGATGGATTTTATATCTGGGTTGCCATTGTCGGCAAGCAAGAAAGATACTATCTAGGTTGTTATTGATAGATTGACAAAGTCGGCTCATTTTATTCCCGTATGTACGGATTATTCAATTGATAAGCTAGTCGAATTGTATGTTTCTCAGATTGTAAGGTTACACGGGGTACCTATTTCAATTGTGTCGGATAGAGATCCGAGATTCACATTGCAATTTTGGAAGAAATTGCAAGAAGCATTGGGTACCAAGTTGCATTTTAGCACCACTTTTCATCCCCAGACTGATGGTAAATCCGAGAGGATAATTCAGATACTCGAGGATATGTTGAGATGTTGCATCCTTGAGTTTAGTGGTTCATGGGAACGATATTTTCCTTTGATTGAATTCGCTTACAACAATAGTTTTCAATCAAGCATTAAGATGGCACCTTACGAGGCTTTGTACGGTCATAAATGCCGTACACCGTTGTTTTGGACCGAGCTTAGTGAAAGTAAAATCTTCGGGGTTGATTTGATTAATGATGCTGAGCAGAAAGTAAAAGTGATCCGTGAAAGTCTGAAAGCGGCTTCAGATTGTCAGAAGTCGTATGCGGATTTAAAACGAGAAGACATTGAATATCAGGTCGGAGACAAAGTGTTTCTTAAAGTTTCACCTTGGAGAAAAGTGCTCAGATTTGGCCGTAAGGGCAAATTGAGTCTGAGGTTCATCGAGCCATATGAAATATCCGAACGAGTTGGGCCAGTCACATACAAATTGATTTTACCCCCTGAGCTTGAAAAAATTAACAACGTTTTTGATGTTTCGATGCTTCGATGTTATAGATCCGATTCATCGCATATAATTAATCCATCTGGGGTTGAGATTCAATCTGATTTAAGCTATGAAGAGGAACCGATTCGTATTTTGGCTCGTGAAGTAAAAGAACTATGAAATAAGAAAATCTCATTAGTGAAGGTACTATGGCTTAAGCACTGGGTTGAAGAAGCTACATAGGAACTTGAAGACTCTATGAAAGATCGATATCCTAACTTATTCACTGGTAAGATTTTTGGGGACAAAAATTCCTTATGTGGGGGAGAGTTGTGACAGCCCTAATTTAACCCTAGTCGAAAAGTGGTTTCGGGACCACAAAACCGAGTTATGAAAATAATTAACCGTTGTATTCTATGCTTATTATATGTGTAAATGCATTTGTGAAAGTCTCATGCCTTGATTTTGTCATTTGTATGTGAAATTTTTAAATAGGACTTATGTGAGACATTTGTGAAATGTGATAAGTAAATTTTAAAGTGATTTATGAATGCATGATGTCAAAGAGGTGGATTGCATGTCAAATTACCCATTTTTGGATAGTGGCCGGCCATGATATTGATTAATATATATTATATGTATTTTTGTATTAACATTTTTATTTACAAAATGAATTAAAGAATAAAGAGTAATAAAATATTGGGTTAGAGGGAGGAGAAACCAAAGTTGGTTCATCTTTGCTCCTCCATTGCCGTAACTTGAAGTAAGGAAGAAGAAGAATTCTTGTTTAATTTTTGGCTTAGTTGATGGCTAGAATGAGGTATGTACTATGCCATTCTTGAAAATTTATGCATAATTGAGATGATTAGTTCGAATTCTACCTATTCGATGGTTTAAATTTAGGTTATTAGGAGGTTTGAAATTCAACCAAGAAGCTTGAAACTCTTAGTAGATATTTTAATGTCATTAAAATGGATAGTAATGTAGGATATGATGAGTTGTTAATTGTTTTTAACTTGAAATTTGAGGTTAGTATGTGTTTTTAGGGAGGTGCCGAATGTGGTCATTGAAGGTGTCTTAATGAATAATATTTGTGGCTTAAATTGATAACATTCGGTCAAGGACTATGTGGGTTAGCAAATTCGGTATGATGTATAGGTGTTAATTACTTTGCATACGATGTGTTGAAGAATAGGTAGTGGTTTATTAAGGTGATGTAGGGTAAATTTTTAGTTTAGTTAAGTTTAAGCATTCGACATTGATTATAATATTGGATATGAGAGTGCGAAAGATTAGAAATTATTTTAAGTGAGTTATGACCTTAATATGAGCAAGATAGAATCGACTATAAATGTGATTGAGTAATTCAGTCATTGTTTGGCATAGGTGAAACCTATGTGCAATTTGCTACATTTGGTCATGAAATGGAAATTGAATATGAAGGTTAAGTTTAAGTGGTTAGGGTCGAATGGGGTATATATGATATTAAGGGATGCAATATATATATGTGTATACATGGTTGTGCATAAAATGAGTAATCGATTAAATTGTGGGAGTTACACATAGGTGTATATATATATGCCTTATGTATGTACCTTGTGACATAGAGACATTCGGATATACATATATATATTATATATAGTTAAATTCGTGTATATGAAAGTATGGTAAGTTATGTGAATCTTTGTTTGTGTATGCGAATTAGATATTGATATAATAAGCATGAAATCGAGTCATGGCATATTTTATAAAACATAATATGCATTGAAGTTATATATGATTGTCAAATGTGACTATTAAAGAATTAAAGTTGAGTAAGTAATTAAACAAATTCATTTGTTTAAATTAAGCTCAAGAGCAAAGAGGAACTAAATCAGATAGGGGAAAGGAGAAAGCAATCGAGTAGCCTATCCGCAACTGTTCAAAATATCCGAGGTAAGTTTTGAGTAATCACCTTTAGTATAAAATTTATGATGCTTTGATATGTGTATATTAGATGAATTATGAACTTTTGAGTCTACTTGAACTAAGTTGTGTGATAAATAATCTAAGTATATGAACTATGGTCGAATGGTCAATACGGGTTAAGCTTGATTAATGAAATGTATATGAGATATTTTTGTATAAATTTTAAACCGAAATGTAATTGATGGTGTTCATATGGAGCTTATATTCGCATGTAGCAAATGACTACTAATGTGGCATGTTAAATAATATGTGTTAATATATGATTAAATATGCGTGATACTTGAGGAATGTTATCCGGGCTTAAAGACCCGCAGGCTTCATGCTGGAATTGTATCCGGGCTTAAAGACCCGCAGGCTATATGCTGGAATGTTATCCGGGCTTAAAGACCCGCAGGCTTTGCGCTGGAATTGTATCCGGGCATAAAGACCCGCAGGCTACGAGCTGGTATTATACCGGGTTTAAATTCCCGTAGGCTGGTGCTAGAAATTTGTTTCAAGTTCTAAGACTTACAGGATTGATGCCAGTAAATTAAGTAAGATTACGACATTGAATATCTGCGGAAAAACCACCGTCGAGTAAGTACTATATATTTAACATGTTAAGGTACGTATTATGTACTCATATGTGAATTAATTTTAAAGTAAATTATTAGTATCAAAGAACGATATATATATACGTGTGGATGAATACGATATCTAAGAATAAGAGAATGACCTATTCGGTCAATGTATGTCATTATATGAAAGTATGTGACTTAAAGTAATTGTATGAGCCATATAGTATAATGAAATATGTGCTGGAAATTTCTTGTGTATATATATATATTGAACCAATAGGCTTTATAACTAGTGTACTTGTATATATTCGGTCAAGTGATTTACAATTAGAATACGAGTTTTGTGATACTTAATGTTAGATTTAAATAACAAGTTTTTAATTGTTTGAAATGCTTAAAACTTACTAAGCCTCGAAAGCTTACTCTGTTCCTTATTTTTTTGTTTTATATATTGTTGGTTTTGGCCACCAACTCGGGGATCAATAGTAGTTCACCATACTATCGATCTTTTTGGTACAGTTATATTTTTGGCCTTGATATGGCATGTATAGGTTAGGCCGGTGATAGTTATGTTTTGTATTGTAAATATTTTGGCCATATGAAAATGGCATTTATAACTTATAAATCATTATGTATTCAGCTCGATTTCTGTTTATGTCGATTGGGAATGTGAATGAAAAATTTAATATTTAGCTCCTCTTAGCCTAAAATTGACGATCGGATTCAGGCTAGGGGTGTTACATGCTAGATCTACTCTTAGATAGGGACTTTTGCTCCTCTGAATAAGCACATCAATACTTGAATCAATATCTTGGAATATTAAAGCAAGAATTAAGAACACATAATTAAGAAAAAGTCAAATATTTATCATACAATTAAGAAAATAATAACAAGATCCATCTTAGGTTTCATTCCCCTTCGGTATTTAGGGGGTTTAGTTCATATTGTAAGAGTATGCCCAAAGATCAATCATGAGATGGTTGTAATAACATACTTGATTTTCCATGTTTATTAATATAAGGCGTTGCCATTATTATTTCAGTTTCTTTTCTGTGTGTATAAATAAATTGTTTTATAGTAATGTCCTGAGAATAATATGATTATTCCTAAAAGGTCCTTGGTCAAGTATTATTGTTGACTAGGACAACAATAATGCATTAAGACTAACATGTAGTTGATTGATGATAACGAGTTGTCATTGATATGGAGTGTCAGAATCAATGCATGAATATGTGTGTTAGAGAGCAACATATTGGACTAACCCGCTATGAGTATATTTTTTGGATTATTATGTAATTGTCACAGCATTACTCATAGTGATTAATATGTATATGATCATCAAACTTGAGATCATTATTATCCCAACATCGTGAGCTGTATATTTTGATATAGTCAAACGTACACCGTAACTGGTTGTTTTATAAAGATTGATGTTGGATATACCACAATCTATGTAGAGGGATATGGTTGATCAACATAGGATAAGTCCCTCCTACATAATGGGAGTAATATCTTAGGCCACTTGATTGAGTGAGACTAGAAATGCATGGCCATGCTCAAATAAGTTGATATGAGATGTCATACTTATTTGTGTATCATAGTCTACTCAAGGTATCAAGAAACATGGGATGGACTATGCAAGTGTGACTATTCCATGACTTGTGTCCATTCCAGAGATAAAGGACTTAAGGATTAATGCATGAAAGGTTAATCACAAAAGGTTATGTCGAATCATGACTTCTTGTAACTTAGGTAGCAATGATGCATTGCTAGATGCCACTCATTGTTTGTAACATTAGAATCGTTCTAGTATTACTGCTAACGTTACAAGAACCTACAGGGTCACACCCTATGGTTGAAATGTATGGAATAAAACATAGTTGGTATTGTGTTTGGTTGTCACATGAATTAAATTAATTATAGAATTGATTTAATTAGGCAATCAAATATCAAACAAATTATATGTACAAGGATGTTGTACACATAAGGAGAACATAATTCTATTAATATATGAATTTGGTTTGTATATAAATTTAAATAAATATAGTTTACTGAAATCTTTATTATAATTAATGTAATTATAATTTTCGATTAAAACAATATTATATTTATTTATTTTAATTATTATTATTATGTTCGGATTAAAATTTAATAAATTAAGAATTCGTTACATACAAAGCGATTATAAGAGGAGTTATATATAGAAAGGGAGAAAAACCTAAAAAGTGAATATATATATATAATCTTGAAGCTTTGCTACTAGGTCTAGCAGCCGTCAAGCAAAATATCTCTGAAAGTAGTTTTGGGGATTTCTTCTATTCATTGTCAACTAGGTGGATTATGTAGAGGTCGGGATCATAAAGATTGCGGCTTGGATTCGAAAGCAAAATAGTATTCTCATTGCTGAGGCTTCACTGTCTACTCAGATTGAACTTTTGATAATTTTGAAACCTTTTTCACCCTGATTCGTTCCTCGCACATGGATTCATTGTTTGGATCGCTAGAATATATATTTTTTGCTATGCCATGGGGGTACCGGTGTTCTAACACATATATATGAAAGAAAACATCTCAAAAGAATAATGATAACAAAACATAAAGAAAACCCAAGAACTCATGAAAGGAATTGAAGGGAGATCTTCAGTTTTGAAGGTGAATCCGGCTTCTGAGATGGATCAATCAGGTTTCTTCGAGTAATTCCTTGCCTACTACTCTATGTATCCCCTCTAATCCTCCTCTAGTGTGTTTAAATAGGCTTTAGAATGCCTAAAAGCCCTCAAGAGTGGTCTTTTCGGAGTAGGACTAAACTTGGGCTTGACAGGGACATGCCCATGTGACATGCTCGATTCGATTTCTTCAATCTGTGTTCAAGGCTGTTAAATAGACACAGGCGTGTGGTCTGACCGTGTAAGTTGTGCTCGATTTTGCTAAAAGGACACGGGCGTGTTGTCTACCTGTGTAAGGAAGTCTAAGCCGTTTTAGAGTCTATTAGAACTACACAGGCTGTGGTTTGCCAGTGTACGGAAGTCCAGGTCGTGTTGATTTCACATGTTGGTCCATTTTCTCTGTTTTCAGCCCGTTTCTCGCTCTTTTTAGTCTCCTATGCTCACCTAAGTATAAAACATGAAATTAAAGGACTAGGAGCATCGAATTCACCAAATCTAAGGAGAAATCATCCATAAATGTGCTAAGCATGGGATAAAAATATGTATAAATTGCGGTTTATCAAACCTGTGTGGGACAGTGGCATCGATATGTGATAACATGTAAGACCATATCTGGGATATGTCATTGTACGAGCTTATGTGATTTCCAAGTATCCTTAGCAATTTCAAACCGTTCAACGAGCAAAGTCAAGTTGAGAAAGAATATGTGAATGAGCTAAATGACTCAGGTACGTACGAGATTCATACAAGTATTGAAAAGAGGAAGTATTTGATGAACTCAATTAAGATATTGAATATTGTTCAATGTAAAAGGTTTGTGAATTTGTATGTGATTATCTATGTTCAGCATATTTGAATCGATATGCAAATGTTCATATGATAACTTTATTATTATATGGATTACTAAGCTTTTAAAGCTTACTGTGTTTATTTTTCACTATTTTATATATTATCGAAGCTAGCTCGGACTCGGGGATCATCGAGAAACATCATCACACTATCGATCATCTCGTTGGTACTTTTGAAGCTTTGTATATTTGGTATATGGCATGTATAGGCTAGTATCATTTTGGTATGTTTTGAGTCATGATGTTAGCAATGAGATTTGGCTTGTAAATGTTGATATGTATGACCATTTAAGTTGGTTTAAGTTATGTGTTTGATAAGTGATATACGTGATGTATATAATGCCTTATATGTTGGCTTATTTTGGTATGTTTGCCATAGTTGTGGATATAGCTAAATGGTTGTTTATTTGGTTAGTTGTTAATGCTTGAAAGATGATATATTGTGGCTTGATTATAAGATGTTGTGAAGGAATGTTTTGTGATATTAAAATAGGTGATAAAATGTTGAGAAAATGCATAGAGGAGATAAATGTAATAGTTGGTTTTGACATAATGTTTCAATATGATTTGGTCATGGTTTTGAGTATTGAAATGGTTGTGAATAAGATGGCATGTTTTGTGTATTAAATGGCATGTCTTGGTTGCCTTTGAATGTATATAAATGATGCAATTTGTGTTTTAGTTGTGCATGAGATAATTGTGCAAATTGGCTGTGCAAATAGCCTATTTTTGTCCACACGGGTAGAGACACAGGCGTGTGTCTCAGCCGTGTGCGACACATGGTCATGTTACATTGCCGTTTGTTCCCGGGGGTACCCTTGGAATTAAAGTCAGTATACCATATAGGTTTGGCACGGCCTAGATACACAGGCGTGTCTACTGGCCGTGTGTAGCACACGGGATGGCACATGGGTGTGTGGTCGACTGTGTGACCCAAGTCAGTAACCTCCCTAGTTTTCCCACAGCCATGGCACACGGGCGTGTCCTCGGCCGTGTGGTGCAAGCCAGTATGTATGCCCTGTTTTCACACGGCCTATGACATAGGCATGTTTGATAGCCGTGTGAGGCACACGATCTGTTCACACGGGCGTGTGACCCTTAAATGTTAGAAAATTTTTGAAGTCTCCAAAGTTTGTAAATTTTATCGGTTTAGTCCTGAACCACTTCTAAGCATGTTTTAAGGTCTCGTAAGACCTTATAATGGGCAAAGTGATTGAGAGGAATGGATTTTAATTACTATTGCATAAATGTATGATTTATGTTGTGGTTGATCGGTAATGCCTCGTAACCCTATTCTACTGACGGATATAGGTTAGGGGTGTTATATATATATAGTTGTGACATTTGGCTTAATTTGGCTAGTTTGGTTATGTACATATAAGTGTGCTTGTAGCTTATGAAGTTTTTGGAATTGGTATCATACTTGTGAGTTGAAACAAAATGATGTATGTTAGGTAATTGTTTTTAGATGTGCTAACGCAATTTTGTAATGGGTTTAATGTTACTTGGAAATGGTTGATGAATTGATGATATTGGTGATTGAGGTTTAGGCTAAGAAATGCTTAGATGAAATGGTAGGAATTATGTTTGATTTGGTAGTTTTGGGTTGCCTATTATGCTTTGTTTTGGTGCCATATGTGTAGGTGGAGATGTGTACCAAATGGGGTGGCAAATTGGCTTGCTAAATAGCCTATTTTTGTCCACATGGATAGAGACACGAGCATGTGTCTCAGTCGTGTGTGACACACGGTCATGTTACACTGCCGTGTGTCCCCTGGTGTTGGAATTGAAATGAAGTCAGTATGCTCCACACGATCTCACACATGGGTGTGTGGTCGACCGTATGGTACAAGTCAGTATACCCCTTAATTTACACACAGCCTAGCACACGGGCATGTGACTTGGCCATGTTGCATAAGTGAGTATACCCTATAGGTTTGGCACAGCCTAGCACACGGCCTGGTACACAGACGTGTGTGACCATTTTTAGGGCACACAGGCTAGCCACACGAGAGTGTGTGTTTGCCGTGTGACCCAAGTTAGAGAGTTACACAAGGTTAGATACAGGCTGGGACACGGCCATGTGCTCCCATTTTGAATGTCCACACAAGTGTGACACAGGCATGTCTTGTGGCTGTGTGAGACACACGGCTTGGCAACACGGGCTTGTGTCCTCTATTTTGAGAAAATTTTTCAAAGTTTAGTGAAAGTTACTTGAGTTATCTGTTTAGTCCCGAACCACCTTCAGAGCATGTTTAGGGCTTTGTACGCTCGTATAAGGGACAAATTGATTGAGATTGAATGATAATTGTAAGTAATGATTGAATGTATGAAAAATGTATGTTTAATTGTGTTGTAAGTCTGGTAATGCTCTTAACCATATTCCGGTTGTAACGTTCCAATTTTCAGGTTTTCTGTGTTTTTGTGATTTTTTTAGAATTTGTGTGTGTTCTGGTTGGTTAAAATATATATTTTAGTAGGTTAGTGGGCCTTTAGAAGGCCAAAACTTAAGTTCAATCCATGGTAGTTTTCGGAATTTTAATTTTATGAACAGGTGATGCAATTGGCGTTTGGGCTTTTAAGAGTAAAGGGGTAAAAGATGACACAAAAAGGAGTGTGGTGTAGTGGCAAGGTGGCGCCACTTAGGGGACAAGGAAGTGACGCCATAGAGGAAGCAAGGGGTCCAAGGTTCAAGTCTTGGCTCTTGCAATATATTTTGGTTTTTCTTTTCAATAAATCTAGAAGCAAGTAGGTGCGCTTTAAAGTTTAATGTGTTGGATTTATGACACAAATGAATTGATGGCCTAGTGGTGGTGGCGTGAGTTGGCATGTGAGAGGACTTTGGTTCAAATCCTTTGGCACGCAAAGGTTGATTATTTTGCTATGTTGGGACGGCAAGAGTTGGTGTTGGTTTTAAACTCTGGTGATGGAGGGATCTCACATCGGGAAGCTAACATAAGAGTAAATGGAGAGCTGGCTTCAAATAGAGCAAACCATGAGGAGAGTAGGCATACCCTTCTTGGCTGATCCCTTTCGCTTTGGGACATGCTCGTTTGGGTTGGGCATTAGCTAAGAGTGTTTGGAGCACGAATTAATTGCAGTCTCCTAACAGGTCTATATTTCTCATTACTCTAGCAGTAGGATGGCTATTTCGGGCCGCGATGGGCTGAAATGGGCCATGTGGTCCCAATGGGTCCGTAGGTCCAAGTGGATAAGTTGTAGAATGACTAAAATGCCCCTGTAGGGTAGGACTACCGATTACCCCTGGAGGGTAAAATGACTATTTTGCCCCTTGTGCGTAAATGACTAACTTGTGTGATGATTGGGTTAGTTGACGTGGATTTATATTAGTTATCGTTAATTCGTAAGTCTAATGTGTTAGTATCAATTGTAGGATTATCGCGTGGGAGATATCGTCATCAATCGTCATGAACCAGGTACGTAAACGACACCCTCCCTTAGACTGAATTGGTAAAAGTTGAAATACCGAAATGTTGGTATTTCGTGAACTCGAGAGCGTGCGGCGCTCGTGAGACAGTTGTTAATGAATATGGTGCATTTGGATGATTAGAGTGTAGAGTGTGCATGTGACAGCCCTATTTTGACCCTAGTCGGGAAGTGGTTTCGGGACCACAAAATCGAGACACAGAAAAATAATTAAATGTCATATTCCATGTTTATTGTGTGTGCACATGCATATATGAAGGTTTTATGCTTTAATTTTGACAATTGAATATGAAATTGTAAATAGGACTTATGTGTGAAAAATGTGAAAGATGATGGGTAATTTTTAAAAGTGGTTTATAATAAAGGTACTAAAAGGAATGGTTTTGCATGTCAAATTGCTCATTTTATTGTTGGTGGCCGGCCATGTTGCTAGTTAATAAATAATATATATTTTCTATTATCAATATGTTAATTAAATGGCTTTTATTTATTGAATAATAATAAAAGAATAAAGAGAACATGGGTGATAAAAACAAAGTGTTCATCTTTGTTTCTTGAAGAACTGAATGTGAAAGAAGTTTAGGGGAGGAACATCATTCGGTCATCCTAGTCTTAATTAAGCTAAAGAGCAAGGAGGATCGAAGTCGGATAAGGGAAAAGAGAAGGCAATAGAGTAGCCAATCTACTACCGTTTCAATATACCGAGGTAAGTTTTTAAGTAGGCTCTTCTAGTATACATAATTAAAGATGCCTATAAGAATATGGTAAATGAATCGAAATTTTTGGTTGGCACTTGAATAAAATTGTTCATTAATTAATGTGGGTATGCAATTCATAGTGAGGATCATTTGGAGTTAAGCTGTAATGGTGTTATGAACATGTGAATTTGAGTATAACTTTGGAGTTGAAATGTGAATGATGATATGTATATTGATAGAATCTATCCGGACTAAAGGTCCACAGGCTATGAGTTGGAAAAAAATATAACCCGGTTAAGTCCCGAAGGCATTCGTGCGGGTTATAATGACCGGGTTAAGTCCCGAAGGCATTCGTGCGGGTTATTATAACCGGGTTAAGTTCCGAAGGCATTTGTGCTGGTTGTTACATCTGAGCCAAATTCTGAAGGTATTTATGTTTGGAAAGGTGCGACTCTGTCGTAATAATTCCGATTAATGTGCTCATAATCCCTAATATGACCATGTATGGATCGTATATACATTGGAAAAAAAATTTTGGTACAGTGCCAGTTGTGATTACGAAATCGAATAATGCTCTTCCGGCCATTTCTTAGGATTATATGAAGTCTATAGCTCACTCGAGCTACATGAAATTGAATCAAATGAAATTTAGTTAAGTTTGACTTCGAATGTATAAACCTATTGATAAAAGTGTAAATTAAAACGAATACGTGATCTTGTGCATAGGCATTTATTTATCCTTATGAATGCTATTTCTTTTGTGTTTTTGTTTCAAACGAGTTCCTTACTTATAAACTTACTAAGCATCGAAACGCTTACTCTGTTGCTTAAATTCTCTGTATTGTAGATTTTGTTCGTCAGCTATCGGACTCGGAGGTGTCAAAGTCGAAGTCATCCACACTATCTAAGCCACTTTTTAGTACTCTTCAGTTGAACTTGATAATGGCATGTATAGGGCTGACCCTTGTTGTTAATTAAGTATCCTTTGGTAATGTATATTCGTATAGCCATGCGAAAACCGCTTGTATATTTTGAGTATAACATTATGATCATTTTGTATATATGGTCTTATGATATGGTTATTAAGTGGTGTGGAAATGCTTGGTAATGATTAGCCATTGGAATGGCCAATCATGGTCCTATTGGTGCTACGTATGTCATGGCTAATCGTGATTATACTTGGAAATAATGTATGTCAAATTACTAGTTGATTCGTGGAAAACTATGAAATAGGTAAAATTTACCTTAAAATAGATGCTGATAGCAGCAGTGATGTGAATTTGAAAAATCACTAAAAATAGTAGAAATGGAATTAAATAATGAATAAATTATGCAATCGAATATTGATGAATCTATTTTCATATGAAAGAAACGAAACGACAATATGAGCCGTATTTTATGAGATGTTTAAGTTTTCGTGAAAAAGGGCCAGAGCGATTTTTGGATCCCCTGTTCTGAATTTAGAAATTCACCATAAATTAACCAGAGATAATTAGAAGTCATGCTTTATATTTAGAGATTCCTTTTTGAGTCTAGTTTCATTAGAAACAAACGGCAAAAGTATTGAGGACCTGTACACGGAGATATCTAAGTCGTAATGCATGAAGGTCAGAGTAGTCGAACCCTAAAACAGGGGATACTTTAACTAATTAACTGTAATAATTGGTCTGACCAAAAAATTCTAGAAAAAATTTAGTAAATATATGTATGAGTCTAGTTTCGGGAAAAATTTACGGAATTGGATTTCGAGTTTCGGAACTCGAGATATGATTTTTAGAGTGACTGTGATGCAGTTAGCCAGCTCATCTGGAAATTTTAAAAATGAATTGTATGAGCTGTTTAAGTAAGGAGTTAAGTCCGTTAGCACCTCGTGTTTGACTCCAACAACGGTCTCAGGTACGGGGTGTTACATTTAATTGGTATCAGAGCTACGGTTTAGTCGATTCTAGGACTACCGTAATACGTAGGGGAATAGCTATACATGCCATTATGTGTTTATCTGATAGTGTGGTGATTTCTGACAGTTAAAAATGTGTTATTTATAGTAATGGATCCTGATCCCAACCGAACGGTAGCTGATGATGTTGAGAGTGTAGCGCCTACTCTCGCACATGGGACGGCGCCGGTGGACTCTCAACCTATTGCTAGTAATCAGAATGATGAAGCTAGGTAGGCTTTTTATAGTGTGATGAATGATTGGTTCAATCAGTATATTCGAACTAATACGGCTATCCCACAACCCCCACCCCCGACTAATACAAACCCTGCACCTGTAATATCTCCTGGAGTTGACCCATCGAGGTTGAACAAGCCCCCGGTTGATAGGATTCGGAAGCATGGGGCTACTGAGTTCAAGGCTACTGACAGTGATGATGCTGAGCAGGCTGAGTTTGGGCTTGATAATATCGTTCGTGTGTTCGATGAATTATCGTGCACACCTGATGAATGTTTAAAATGTGCTATATCTCTGTTACATGATTCTGCCTACTATTGGTGGAATACTTTGGTTTCCGTCGTGCCGAGAGAACGGGTTACTTGGGAATTCTTTGAAACCGAGTTCCGCAAGAAATATATCAGTCAAAGATTTATCGATCAGAAACGGAAAGAATTTCTTGAGCTTAAGCAGGGTTCTATGTCAGTTACTGATTATGAGCGAAAGTTTGTCAGACTTAGTAGATACGCTCGGGAATGTGTTTCATCCGAGGCTATCATGTGTAAACGCTTCGAGGACGGGTTGAAAGAAGATATAAAACTGTGTGTTGGCATTCTTGAAATTAGAGAATTTGTAGTACTTGTCGAACGAGCTTGCAAAGCCGAAGAGCTCAATAAGGAGAAAAGAAAAGCTGAACTGGAAGCAAGAGAATTTCATAAGAGGTCTTCGGGAAAGCCCTTTCAACAATCATCGAAGAAATTTAAAAGTGATCCAGGCCGATCTAAAGACACTTTGGGCTTTTCAAGACGAGATCGTGATCGACCCCCTGTGAGTACGCGAGTCACTTCTGTTGCCAGTGTTAGAAATGATCGTCGGGACAGGACGGAGTGCCAGTATTACGGTAAATGGCATTCGGGGAGTTGTAGATTCCATGACCGCTCCTGTTATAAGTGCGGATCAGCTGACCACTTTATCAAGGATTGCCCGAGACTGTCTGAACAGAATGTAAATCTGAGTGGGAAACCGGGTGCTACTACTGCTCGAGGTAGACCATCTAAAAATGCGGGGAATGCTAGTGGCAGTCAGAGAGGATCTAGAGATGTTACCACCAGATCTGAGGCTCGTGCTCCTGCCAGAGCTTATGCTATACGTGCACGCGAGGATGCTTCTTCGCCTGATGTTATTACCAGTACTTTCACTCTCTTTGATACTAATGTGATTGTATTGATTGACCCTGGTTCTACTCATTCATATGTATGTGAGACTTTAGCATCCAGTAAGACTTTACCTGTTTAGTCTACTGAGTTCGTAGTTCGGGTGTCAAATCCCTTGGGTCGTTATGTACTGGTTGACAAGGTGTGTAAGAAATGTCCCCTAGTAATCAGAGGTTCCTGCTTTTCGGCCGATTTAATGCTTTTACCGTTTGATGAATTTGATGTTATCCTCGGTATGGATTGGTTAACCGTTCACGATGCAGTTGTGAATTGCAAAAGAAAAACTATCGATTTAAGGTGTGCAAATAATGAGATAATTCGAGTTGAGTCTACTGACTTGAACGGATTGCCAGCAATAATATCCTCGATGTTGGCTCAGAAACATGTAAGAAAGGGGTGTGAAGCATATCTTGCGTACGTACTTGATAGCAAAGAGTCAGAAAAGAGACTTGAATCAATACCAGTGGTTTGTGAGTATTCAGATGTTTTTCCTAGGGAGTTACCAGGAGTACCACCCGTTCGAGAGGTTTAATTTGGCATCGAACTAGTACCTGGTGCCACTCCAATTTCGATAGCTCCGTATCGTATGGCACCAACAGAATTGAAAGAATTGAAAGCAGAGTTGCAAGAGTTGACGGATAGAGGTTTTGCTCGATCGAGTTTTTCACCTTGGGGTGCACCAGTATTGTTTGTGAAAAAGAAGGACAGAACCATGAGACTGTGCATCGACTATCGTCAGTTGAATAAAGTGACGATAAAGAATAAATATTCATTACCGCGTATTGATGATTTGTTCGATCAACTGAAGGGAGCCTCTGTATTTTCGAAGATAGATTTGAGATCGGGTTATTATCAGTTGCGAGTTCGAGATTCAGATATACCCAAAACTGCTTTCAGAACGAGATACGGTCATTACAAGTTCTTAGTAATGCCGTTTGGGCTCACTAATGCCCCTGCGGTATTTATGGATTTGATGAATCGGATCTTCGGACCGTATTTGGATCGGTTTGTAGTTGTGTTTATTGATGATATCTTGGTCTATTCAAGAAATGAAACCTATCATGTTGAGCACCTGAGATTGGTGTTGCAGATTTTGCGGGATAAGCGGTTATATGCTAAGTTTAGTAAATGTGAGTTCTTGTTGAGAGAAGTTAGCTTTTTGGGTCATGTGGTATCTGCATCGGGTATTGGAGTTGATTCGGGTAAAATATCATCCATACTTGATTGCAAGCCCCCAAGGAATATTACGGAAGTTCGGAGCTTTTCGGGACTTGCTGGTTACTATAGACGATTTGTAAAGGGTTTCTCGATGATAGCCACTCCAATGACGAAATTACTTTAGAAAGATGTTAAGTTTGAATGGTCAGAAGAATGTCAGAAAAGTTTTGATCAATTGAAAACTTATTTGATTGAAGCTCCGATGCTGGTACAGCCCGAATCTGGTAAAGAGTTTGTCATTTACAGTGATGCATCCTTACTTGGGTTGGGTTGTGTGTTGATGCAAGAAGGTCGAGTTGTAGCCTACGCGTCGAGGCAATTGAAGCCACATGAGAAAAACTATCCGACCCATGATCTCGAATTAGCTGCCATTGTATTCGCTTTGAAAATATGGCGACATTATTTGTTTGGTGAGAGGTGCCATGTATTTTCGGATCACAAAAGTCTCAGATATTTAACGACTCAAAGAGATTTGAATCTGCGACAGAGACGTTGGCTTGAGTTGTTAAAAGATTATGAGCTTCTCATTGATTATCACCCGGGAAAGGCTAATGTGCTTGCGGATGCTTTAAGTCGTAAATCACTGTTTGCTTTACGAACGATGAATGTATACCTGTCTGTTTTATCTAATAATGTGTTAGTAGCAGAATTGAAGGCCAAAGCCTTGTTGATTCCTCAAATACGTGAGTCCCAGAAAGTCGACGATGAATTGATTGCTAAACGAACTGAATGTGCTTCTAATGTGGAATCGGAGTTTCAAATAGACGACAATGATTGTTTAAGGTTCAGAAGTCGATTGTGTGTTCTAAGAAATTCAGAACTTATTTCGATGATCTTGAGCGAGGCTTATAGTAGCCGAATGTCTATCCACCCGGGTAGTACAAAAATGTACAATGATTTGAAACGTCAGTTTTGGTGGCCTGGTATGAAACGAGACATTTCTGACTTTGTTCGAAGTGTTTGATATGTCAACAAGTGAAAAAGGAACACCAAGTGCCTTCGGGATTACTTTAGCCGATCATGATACACGAACGGAAGTGGGATCGAGTCACCATGGATTTTGTATCTGGATTGCCATTGTCATCAAGCAAGAAAGATACGATCTGGGTTGTTGTTGATAGACTAACAAAGTCGGCTCATTTTATCCCTGTACGTACGGATTATTCTCTTGACAAGCTAGCTGAAATGTATGTATCCCAGATTGTAAGGTTACATGGAGTACCCATTTCTATTGTGTCAGATAGAGATCCGAGATTCACATTGCGATTTCGGAAGAAATTTCAAGAAGCTTTGGGTACCAAGTTACATTTTAGCATCGCCTTTCATCCCCAGACTGATGGTCAATCCGAACGAATAATTCAGATACTCGAGGATATGTTGAGATGTTGCATCCTTGAGTTTAGTGGTTCGTGGGAACGGTATTTACCTTTGATTGAATTCGCTTACAACAATAGTTTTCAATCAAGTATTAAGATGGCACCTTATGAGGCTTTGTACAGTCGTAAATGCCGTACACCATTATTTTGGACCAAGCTCAGTGAAAGTAGAATTTTTGGAGTTGATTTGATTAAAGATGCTGAGCAAAAAGTAAAAATAATTTGTGAAAGTCTAAAGGCAGCATCAGATCTTCAGAAGTCGTACGCGGATTTAAAACGAAGAGATATTGAGTATCAGGTGGGAGACAAAGTGTTTCTTAAAGTTTCACCTTGGAAAAAGATACTCAGATTTGGCCGTAAGGGCAAATTGAGTCCGAGGTTCATAGGGCCGTATGAAATATTCGAACGAGTTGGTTCAGTGGCATATAGATTGATTTTACACCCTGATCTCGAAAAGATTCGCAACGTTTTTCATGTTTCGATGCTTCGATGTTACAGATATGATCCTTCGCACATAAATAATCTCTCAGAGGTTGAAATTCAATCCGATATGAGTTATGAAGAAGAACCAATTCGCATCCTAGCTCGTGAGGTGAAAGAGTTACGAAACAAAAAGGTTCCTTTAGTAAAAGTGTTATGGCTCAAGCACGGGATGGAAGAAACTACTTGGGAACCCGAGAACTCTATGATAGAACGATATCCTAACTTGTTCACTGGTAAGATTTTCGGGGACGAAAATTTCTTATGTAGGGGAGAGTTGTGACAGCCCTATTTTGACCCTAGTCGGGAAGTGGTTTCGGGACCACAAAACCGAGACATAGAAAAATAATTAAATGTCATATTCCATGTTTATTGTGTGTGCACATGCATATATGAAGGTTTTATGCTTTAATTTTGACAATTGAATATGAAATTGTAAATAGGACTTATGTGTGAAAAATGTGAAAGATGATGGGTAATTTTTAAAAGTGGTTTATAATAAAGGTACTAAAAGGAATGGTTTTGCATGTCAAATTGCCCATTTTATTGTTGGTGGCCGGCCATGTTGCTAGTTAATAAATAATATATATTTTCTATTATCAATATGTTAATTAAATGGCTTTTATTTATTGAATAATAATAAAAGAATAAAGAGAACATGGGTGATAAAAACAAAGTGTTCATCTTTGTTTCTTGAAGAACCGAATGTGAAAGAAGTTTAGGGGAGGAACATCATTCGGTCATCCTAGTCTTAATTAAGCTAAAGAGCAAGGAGGATCGAAGTCGGATAAGGGAAAAGAGAAGGCAATAGAGTAGCCAATCTACTACCGTTTCAATATACCGAGGTAAGTTTTTAAGTAGGCTCTTCTAGTATACATAATTAAAGATGCCTATAAGAATATGGTAAATGAATCGAAATTTTTGGTTGGCACTTGAATAAAATTGTTCATTAATTAATGTTGGTATGCAATTCATAGTGAGGATCATTTGGAGTTAAGCTGTAATGGTGTTATGAACATGTGAATTTGAGTATAACTTTGGAGTTGAAATGTGAATGATGATATGTATATTGATAGAATCTATCCGGACTAAAGGTCCGCAGGCTATGAGCTGGAAAAAAATATAACCCGGTTAAGTCCCGAAGGCATTCGTGCGGGTTATTATGACTGGGTTAAGTCCCGAAGGCATTCGTGCGGGTTATTATAACCGGGTTAAGTTCCGAAGGCATTTGTGCTGGTTGTTACATCTGAGCCAAATTCTGAAGGTATTTATGTTTGGAAAGGTGCGACTCTGTCGTAATAATTCCGATTAATGTGCTCATAATCCCTAATATGACCATGTATGGATCGTATATACATTGGAAAAAAAAATTTGGTACAGTGCCAGTTGTGATTACGAAATCGAATAATGCTCTTTCGGCCATTTCTTAGGATCATATGAAGTCTATAGCTCACTCGAGCTACATGAAATTGAAACAAATGAAATTTAGTTAAGTTTGACTTCGAATGTATAAACCTATTGATTAAAGTGTAAATTAAAACGAATACGTGATCTTGTGCATAGGCATTTATTTATCCTTATGAATGCTATTTCTTTTGTGTTTTTGTTTCAAATGAGTTCCTTACTTATAAACTTACTAAGCATCGAAACGCTTACTCTGTTGCTTAAATTCTCTGTATTATAGATTTTGTTCGTCAGCTATCGGACTCGGAGGTGTCAAAGTCGAAGTCATCCATACTATCTAAGCCACTTTTTGGTACTCTTCAGTTGAACTTGATAATGGCATGTATAGGGCTGACCCTTGTTGTTAATTAAGTATCCTTTGGTAATGTATATTCGTATAGCCATGCGAAAATGGCTTGTATATTTTGAGTATAACATTATGATCATTTTGTATATATGGTCTTATGATATGGTTATTAAGTGGTGTGGAAATGCTTGGTAATGATTAGCCATTGGAATGGCCAATCATGGTCCTATTGGTTCTACGTATGTCATGGCTAATCGTGATTATACTTGGAAATAATGTATGTCAAATTACTAGTTGATTCATGGAAAACTATGAAATAGGTAAAATTTACCTTAAAATAGATGCTAGCAGCAGCAGTGATGTGAATTTGAAAAATCACTAAAAATAGTAGAAATGGAATTAAATGATGAATAAATTATGTAATCGAATCTTGATGAGTCTATTTTCATATGAAAGAAACAAAACGACCATATGAGCTGTATTTTATGAGATGTTTAAGTTTTCGTGAAAAAGGGCCAGAGCGATTTTTGGATCCCCTATTCTGATTTTGGAAATTCACCATAAATTAACCAGAGATAATTAGACGTCATACTTTATATGTAAAGATTCCTTTTTGAGTCTAGTTTCATTAGAAACAAACTTCATAAGTATTGAAGTCCTGTAAAGGGAGATATCTAAGTCGTAATGTATGAAGGTCAGAGTAGTCGAACCCTGAAACAGGGGATATTTAACTAATAAACTGTACTAATTGGCCTGACCAAAAAGTTCTAGAAAAAATTTAGTAAATATATGTATGAGTCTAGTTTCAGGAAAAATTTACGGAATTGGATTTCGAGTTTTGGAACTCGAGATATGGTTTTTAGAGTGACTGTGATGCAGTTAGCCAACTCGTCTGGAAATTTTAAAAATGAATTGTATGAGCTGTTTAAGTAAGGAGTTAAGTCCGTTAGCACCTCGTGTTCGAATCCAAAAATAGTCTCAGGTACGGGGTGTTACAGTGCATTTTCGTGCACAACGGTATTTTTGGGCTTAATGTGCCGAAAACGGGCCAATGGGCCAACGGGCCCACTTTGGTAAAAAGACGAGATAAGTACTTCTGATTACTTGGTAAATGTTAGAATGAGCATGAAACCTTAGCAATAGGTAATAATTACTGAAATACCCTTATGCATGCAAAATTACAATTTTACCCCTAGGGTTATATTTTTCTAAAAAGCATGATGTTCTGTTTCTGTATACGTATGCCATGACATATTATTTTTGTTGCATGGGACAGGGTTTATTTTGATGGAGGAAGCGTTCTGGCAGCCTCGCTGCAATCTGGTGGCCTCGCCACATATATCTTTTCTGGTGACTCCGTCACAATATCTGGTAGCCTCGCTGCAATCTGGTGGCTTCGCCACATATATATATCTGTTCTGGTGGCCTAGCCAAAATATCTGTATCTGGTGACTTCGTCACAATATCTGGCAGCCTCGCTACAATTTCTATGGTGTGTAGCAGTTGGGTGGGTCGAGTAGTCTCCCCACATTGTGTAAGGCTGGTAAGGGGGTGTTGTGGATGGCTCTGGGTTGGGATTTCTGCATTCATGATATATTTGTTCTGTATTTGCTATGGGCCTATGGGTTTCATTCTGATTTTTGTACTGGGCCAAGGCCTAGATAAGTCTGACTTTAAGGTTTGATCTATTTTGGGCAATGGTTGGGTTATGTTACACACTGAGTTTACCGAACTCACCCTTTATTTTCATCTCTATAGGAAATCCCCAACCATAGTGGGCTTGGAGCAGTGAGGGATTCGGAGTGGCCACACCATCTGCAAAGTTGGTTTTTCTAAGTTAGTTTATTTTTATTATTTTTATATTCTGATTTAATTTTGGGTTTTAAGTTGTAATAAGGCTGCTATTTAAATTTCTTTTTTCCGCTATGGTTTTATTTTCTGATTATATTTATACTATGACGAAACTGCTAGTGTTAGGCTGCGCGGGTTTTCAAAACTAATGAACATTTTCAATACTCAACAAGCGCAACAATTGGATAGCCTAAAGATTGATAAACCGACTTTTCATTCAACCGCTGTTTTTACAAAGACCACCCCACTCACTTAAACCAATGAATGCATACTAAGTTGTAAGTCCATGTGACACGTCAGATCTGGCAATAACGTCTGGGTCGGGTTTGGGGTGTTACATTTAGTGGTATCAGAGCCAAGTTGCAACAACTCGGTTGTGGAACGGGTCAAAAAACGGGATTTTGTAAAGAAACACTGAATAAAGGTTTTCGAAAATCATTTTTTTTGGAACTTGATTATAAATTGTTTTGGAGAATGTTTCCAGTATTTTCTCTTTACAAATAGATGATTTTAAAGATTAAAATCAGTTTTCTAAAATTAGGTTTTTTAAAAGGTGGCACACCGAATCTCCGGCCCAAGTCTGTAAGTTTTCTAAGCCTTTCTGATTGTTTCTGAAATATCTATTATATGCTTGTACAAAACCTTATCATGGTACTTTAGTTAGGGTAACACTGGAACTATAGAAGCTTTGACAAGTAGACTGTGACTGTAGTTAGGCTACCGCAAAAGGAAACAAACTCAAACTCTGAATTACTGTTATTCATAAGACATCTGTAATAAACACTGAAATATTGAACTGATTCATAAAATTCTTAACCAGATAATACGATATGAGTACATGAGCAGCTCGTGGAAGAGGCCGTGGAGGTGGTCGAGGTAATGCTCAGGCTAAATCTTCGTCTTCAAGACATGTGCTGGCAGCAGATGCACCGGTACCATCGGCAACGGAGGTAGAGTCTCATGATCGAGGTGACGGGGGCGATGCTCTGTCCCATGCAATGCTTCGAGTTTTGGAAAGGGTTGCTGGGGCAAGTACATTAAACAAAATTCGGGGGTCTATTTCTGAGTGGCTCCGGGCCAATAGAGCAGAGAAATTTAGGGGCTTATCTGGTGTAGCTCCGAATGTGGCTGAGTATTGGTTAGAAGCCACAGAGCGGATTATGGATGATCTGGACTACTCTGTGGAGCAGAAGCTGAAAGGAGCCATATCGTTACTCAGGGATGAGGCTTATCAGTGGTGGCTCACGGTGAGAGATGGAACTCTTGCTGACAGTGTGACTTGGGAGCTGTTTAAGACAACCTTCAAAGGAAAGTATGTTGGGGCTAGTTATGTGGACGCTCGCCGGAAAGAATTTCTGAACCTGGTCCAAGGGAGTAAGTCAGTGGCTGAGTATGAGTCTGAGTTTCTGAGACTGAGCCGGCACAGAGTATGAGCGTAGCGTACGCTTCGAGGATGGTTTGAGAGATGAACTTAGGGTGCTGATTGCTCCGCAAAGGGAGCGTAACTTCGCTGCTTTAGTGGAGAAAGCTAATATAGCTGAGGAAGTGAAGCATACAGAAAGACAGAATTGTGAGAAAGATCAGAACCGTTTTAGGAGAGATTTAGGACTTTCAGGTGGTATGAACAGGAATGTTAAGAGAGCAAGGGTAATGGAGCCAGTTTGAGCAGTACCGATGAATGCTGTTAAACCGCAGGGTTGTAGGAATTGTGGGAAGATGCATATGGGCAAGTTTCAGAAACGTTCTAGTACTTGTTTTCGATGCGGATCTATGGAGAATAGGGTTAAGGATTGTCCCCAGGAACCAGATCAGGTTTAAGTTTTAGAGCAGAGGGTCGCTCAACCAGTGAGAGGTGGACCACAGTTTCCAAGAGGACGTAGGCAAGGCGGAGGTGGTAATGGAAACGATCGAGGAAGAGGAGCTCCTAGTAGGGGTGCTGGATTTGCTGAGGCTTGTCAGCCGGCGTTGGTGTATGCAGCTCGTCGCCAAGAGGAGGGTGATTCACCTAACGTCATAACTGTTACGTTTCTGATTTCCAGTATGCCATACACTACGTTGATAGATGTTGGATCTACCCATTCATATGTTGCATGTGCTATATCTGGGTCGTTGGGTGTGCGCTCTGAGGAGACTATGAGTAGGGTATCTATACTAAGTCCTTTGGGTCACTCGGTTAGGGTAGATAAACTGTATAGAGATGTGCCTATAGAAACTCAAGGAAAAGTTTTCTCTGGAGATCTGATGGAGCTACCTTTCGGAGAATTCGATCTCATTTTGGGAATGGATTGGCTTGTTAAGCATAGGGCTACTCTGGATTGTGCTGCTAAGCGAATAATGTTAAAGACCACAAAGGATGAGGAGGTTTTAGTGATAGGCGAGCGTAGGGATTATCTGTCTAATGTGGTGTCGGCATTGAGAGCCGAGAAGTGGATTCGAAAGGGATGTGAGGCTTATTTGGCATTTGTAAGCCAATTGGAAACTGAGGATCTGACAGTGGATAAAGTTAGAACCGTGAGGCTTGGAACGGCACCGGTGTCCATTGCACCTTATAAGATGGCACCGAAGGAGTTGGTGGAGCTAAAAGCCCAAATTCAAGAGTTATTGGATAGAGGCTTCACTAGACCAAGTGTGTCTCCGTGGGGAGCACCAGTGTTGTTCGTAAAGAAGAAAGATGGGTCAATGCGGATGTGCATCGATTACCGGTAGTTGAACAAACTGTCGATTAAAAACAAGTACCCACTGCCGAGAATCGATTATTTATTCAACCAACTTAGAGGAGCTTCAGTATTTTCCAATATTGACCTTCGATCTGGGTATCATCAGTTGAGAGTTAAGAAGGTGGATATACACAAGACGGCATTCAGAACTCGGTATGGTCACTATGAGTTCTTGGTTATACCATTTTGGGTTGACGAACGCACCTGCGGCATTTATAGATCTAATGAATCGAGTGTTCCAGCCATACTTGGATCGATTCGTGGTTGTCTTTATCGATGATATATTGGTTTATTCTGAAACTGAGGAGAAGCATTATGAGCATCTTCGTATTGTGCTGCAAGTGCTGAGGGAGAAAGAGCTTTATGCGAAATTTAGTAAGTGTGAGTTCTGGTTGAGAGAGGTAACTTTCTTGGGGCATGTTGTCTCTGCTGAAGGGATCAAAGTGGACCCTCGAAAGATTGAAGCGATTCTGGAATGGAAGCCACCGAGGTTAGTGTCGGAAATTCAAAGTTTTCTGGGCTTAACTAGGTACTATAGAAAGTTTGTGGAAGGATTTTCTGTGATGGCAGCGCATTTGACAAAGCTTATAAGGATGGGAGTACTGTTTGTTTGGACTGAGAAACAACAGGAATCTTTTGAGAAGCTGAAGAAAGTTCTGACCGAGGCACCTGTACTGATTTAGCCGGAGTTTGGAAAAGATTTTACCGTATGCAGTGAGGCATCACATGTAGGGTTGGGCTGTGTGCTGATGCAAGAGGGTAAAGTGGTTGCTTATGCATCGTGACAGCTTAAACCACACGAAGTTAACTATCCTTCTCATGATCTAGAGTTGGCAGTGGTAATCTTTGCGCTTAAGATTTGGAGACATTACCTGTATGGAGAAAGGTGTATTATATACACAGATCTTAAGAGTCTTAAGTACTTGCTGACTCAGAAGGAGCTGAACCTTAGGCAGGGGAGATGGATAGAGTTGCTTAAGAATTATGACTGCTCGATTGAGTATCACCCAGGCAAAGCTAATGTGGTGCTGATGCCCTAAGTCGTAGAACTGTATCTGATCTGAGAGCCATGTTTGCTCGTTGAGTCTGTATGACGACGGTAGTCTGTTAGCAGAACTACAAGTTAGGCTGACCTGGGTGGATGAGATTAAGGAAAAATAGTCGAGGAATGAGTCCCTGGTTTCTCGATTCTGGTAGGTTAAGAATGGGGATACTTTTTAGTTCGGACTGAACAGTGAGGGAGTTCTGTGTTACCGAGGTAGAGTTTGTATTCTGAAGGACTCTAACTTGAGGCAAGCAATTCTGAAAGAAGCTCATGAAGGTCTGTGTGCTATGCATCCTGGAGGGAGTAAAATGTATCGCGACTTAAAGGAGTTGTATTGTGGCCTGGATTGAAGCGAGAGGTAACAGAAGTTGTAGGAAAATGTCTGACTTGTCAGCAAGTGAAAGCTAAACATCAATTACCTTTCGGACTTTTGCAGCTAGTAAAAGTACCACTTTGGAAGTGGGAGAGGGTAACCATGGATTTTGTGAGTGGGTTACCCTTGACACTGTCGAAGAAGGACTCGATTTGGGTAATTGTTGATAGGTTGACCAAATCTGCTCATTTCATACCTGTCCGCACTGATTATTCACTTCAGAAGTTAGCCAAATTGTATGTGGTGGAAATAGTGCAACTTCACGGAGTACCAGTGTCGATTATTTCTGATCGAGATCCTAGATTCACATCTCGGTTTTGGAAAAAGTTGCATGAGGCGTTGGGTACGCAGTTGAACTTTAGTACAGCCTTTCATCCTCAAACTGATGGTCAGTCGGAAGGGGTTATTCAGATTTTGGAAGACATGTTAGGGGATGCATTATCGACTTTCGAGGCAGTTGGGAGGATTACTTACCGTTGGCAGAGTTTGCATACAACAACAGTTATCAGGCAAGTATTCGAATGGCTCCTTATGAGGCATTGTATGGGCGAAGAAGTCGTACACCTAGTTGTTGGACCGAGTTGGGTGAACGACAGGTTCTTGGACCTGAGTTGGTGGCAGATACTGAGGATAAGTTCAAGTTGATTAGAGACCGGTTGAAGGAAGCATCTGATAGACAGAAGTCATATGCAGATTTGAAGCGCAAGGAAATTGAGTATTCTGTGGGTGATATGGTCTTCTTGAGGGTTTTGCCTTGGAAGAAAATATTAAGGTTTGGGAGGAAAAGCAAGTTAAGTCCGCGGTTCATTGGGCCTTATCGGATTCTTAAGTGAGTGGGTCCAGTGGCTTATCAGTTGGAGCTACCTCCAGAGTTGAATAGGATTCATGATGTCTTTCACGTCTCCATGTTAAGGCGGTATCGTTCTGACCCTACTCATGTTGTGTCGGTTGCAGAGATCGAGGTCCAAACAGACTTGACTTTTGAGGAAGAGCCTATGCAGATTTTGGATCGAGATGTTAAGATTTTGAGGAGGAAATCAGTTCCGCTAGTAAAGGTGCTGTGGCGTAATCATGGCAGAGAGGAAGCTACTTGGGAGCCAGAAGTGGCGATGCGTCAACAATATCCACATCTGTTTGATTCAGGTAAAATTTTGAGGACGAAATTTCTTTAAGAAGGGTAGAGTTGTAACGCCCCAATTTTCGGGTTTTCTGTGTTTCTGTGATTTTTTTAAATTTATGTGTGTTTTGGTTGGTTAAAATATATATTTTAGTAGGTTAGTGGGCCTTTGGAAGGCTCACACTTAAGTTAAATTCGTTGTAGTCTTCGAAATTTTAATTTTACGATCAGGTGATGCAATTGGCGTTTGGGCTTTTAAGAGTAAAGGGGTAAAAGATGACACAAAAAAGAGTGTAGTGTAGTGGCAAAGTGGCGCCACTTAGGGGACAAGGAAGTGACGCCATAGAGGAAACAAGGGGTCCAAGGTTCAAGTCTTGGCTCTTGCAATATATTTTGGTTTTTCTTTTCAATAAATCTAGAAGCAAGTAGGTGCGCTTTAAAGTTTAATGTGTTGGATTTATGACACAAATGAGTTGATGGCCTAGTGGTGGTGGCGTGAGTTAGCATGTGAGAGGACTTTGGTTCGAATCCCTTGGCACGCAAAGGTTGATTATTTTGCTATGTTGGGACGGCAAGAGTTGGTGTTGGTTTTAAACTCTAGTGATGGAGGGATCCCACATCGGGAAGCTAACATAAGAGTAGATGGAGAGCTGGCTTTAAATAGAGCAAACCATGAGGAGATTAAGCATACCCTTCTTGGTTGATCCCTTTCGCTTTGTGACGTGCTCGTTTGGGTTGGGCGTCTGCTAAGAGTGTTTGGAGTGCGGATTAACTGCAGTCTCCTAACAGGTGTGTATTTCTCATTACTCTAGCAATAGGACGGCTATTTCGGGCCGCGATGGGCTGAAATGGGCCATGTGGTCCCAATGGGTCCGTAGGTCCAAGTGGATAAGTTGTAGAATTACTAAAATACTCCTATAGGGTAGGACTATCGATTTACCCCTGGAGGGTAAAATAACTATTTTGCCCCTCATGCGTAAATGACTAACTTGTGTGATGATTGGGTTAGTTGACGTGGATTTATGTTAGTTATCATTAATTCGTAAGTCTAATGTGTTACTGATCGATTGTAGGATTATCGCATGGGAGATATCGTTATCAATCGTCATCAATCAGGTGTGTAAATGACACCCTCCCTTAGACTAAATCGGTAAAAGTAGAAATACCGAAACGTTGGTATTTTGTAAACTCACGAGCGTGCGTGGGCTCGTGAGACAGTTGTTAATGAATATGGTGCATTTGGATGATTAGAGTGCAGAGTGTGCATTTTCGTGCACAACGGTATTTTTGGGCTTAATGGGCCAAAAACGGGCCAACGAGCCCACTTTGGTAAAAAGACGAGGTAAGTACTTCTGATTACTTGGTAAACGTTAGAATGAGCATGAAACCTTAGTAATAGGTAATAATTACTGAAATACCCTTATGCATGCAAAATTACGATTTTACCCCTAGGGTTAGTTTTTTCTAAAAAACGTGATGTTCTGTTTCTGTATACGTATGCCATGACATATTATTTCTATTGCATGGGGCATGGGTTTATTTTGATGGAGGAAGTGTTCTGGCAGCCTCGCTGCAATCTGGTGGCCTCGCCACATATATCTGTTCTGGTGACTCCGTCACAATATCTGGCAGCCTCGCTGCAATCTGGTGGCTTCGCCACATATATATATCTGTTGGCCTAGCCACAATATCTGTATCTGGTGACTTCGTCACAATATCTGGCAGCCTCGCTGCAATTTCTATGGTGTGTAGCAGTTGGGTGGGTCGAGTAGTCTCCCCACATGGTGTAAGGCTAGTAAGGGGGTGTTGTGGATGGCTCTGGGTTGGGATTTCTGCATTCATGATATATTTGTTCTGTATTTGCTATGGGCCTATGGGTTTCATTCTGATTTTTGTACTGGGCCAAGGCCCAGATAAGTCTGACTTTAAGGTTTGATCTGCTTTGGGCTATGGTTGGGTTATGTTACACACTGAGTTTACCGAACTCACCCTTTATTTTCATCTCTGAAGGAAATCCCCAACCATAGTAGGCTTGGAGCTGTGAGGAATTCGGAATGGCCACACCATCTGCAAAGTTGGTTTTTCTAAGTTAGTTTATTTTTATTATTTTTATATTCTGATTTAGTTTTGGGTTTTAAGTTGTAATAAGGCCGCTATTTAAATTTCTTTTTTCCGCTATGGTTTTATTTTCTGATTATATTTATACTATGATGAAACTGCTAGTGTTAGGCTGCGCGGGTTTTCAAAATTAATGAACGTTTTCAAGACTCAACAAGCACAACAAATGGATAGCCTGAAGATTGATAAACCAGCTTTTCATTCAACCGCATGGTTGCTTGACGACCGTGGATCCACCAATGGCTATTAAGCCTAATATTTTATTAGCAGCTTGCCGCAATGAAGGTAGTACTGTAACCGGGTTACCACTGATGTGTATCAGATGGGTGGGTCGATATTTATATCCTCACATGATGTGTACCAGGGGACGGAGTTGGTGTGTAGGGGTTGGATTATTGAGGTGGGTTGCACAGCATTTCATGTATGATATTATTGCGATGTGGGCTTCGGCTCAATTGAGGCTAAGATGGGCTAGGCCCAATTGATTCTGTTATAGGCTGTGATCCAAATGATATTGTAACGGGCTTTGGCCCACGTATGCTCTGAACTGGACTGTACTGTTATTGTAATGGGCTCCAGCCCAGATTGATTCTGAATTCTGTCCGTTTACTGACTGTTACTCTAGTAAGGAAATTACACACAGAGTTTTCGTAAACTCACCCCGTTTATTAACTATGTAGGTAATCCCCAGCGTTAGGTGGATCGGTATCGCTGAGGGACTCAAAGACGACCACACAACTGCACATGTTTTTCTATTTCATTTATTTAGTTAAGTACTTTGGTTTTTGACTTGGGTTGTATTAAGGACTCTTTATTTTCTTAACTTTTTATTTGGGAAATTTATTTAGTATGCTTAATATCTGTTAGAAGTAGGGCACAATTTTCCAAAACAACAACTGGTTTTCAAAATATCATGTTTTCGCAACTGTTTAAAAGTAAGCTTCCGCAGCAAGTAAGGTTTTAAGGGAATTAACATTTCACAAGTTTTAAAATGGCTAGAGGTTTGAGTTGTAAGAAGGGTTTTCAATGAAAACATGATTTTTGAAAAACACTTCAATGTGACATGCCAGATTAAGGCCGAACTTCTAGGCTGGGTTTGAGGTGTTTAGTATGGCAAGAATCCAAGTGTAGAACATTTAAGGAATTAGGGATGGCCAACCCACGTATTGGACAAAGATGAGAGGAAGTTGGACTTACGGACAAAATTGTGCATGTTTGTAGGATATCCAAAGGGAACTAAGGGTGGTTTGTTTTATAACCCGAAAGAGCAAACTATTATACGTTAACTCATGCTACTTTTCTTAAAGAAAGCTACAAGAATGACTTTAAGCCTCAGAGTAAAGAGGTACTCAAGGAAATTTTGGGAAATATACAAGACCCTAATGAAACAGTTCCAAAACTAAATTGGTTACGGAAGGGAACGATATATATTACAACATAGGGTGCTTCATTGTAGTGGGAGGGTCTCTCTTAGGCCTGGGTTCTTCTAATCTGGTGGAATTTTTTTTAACACTTAGTCTACTGAATAGGTAGATGATGACCCACTCACATATGACGATGTGACAGCCCAAAGTTAACCCTAGTCGGGAAGTGGTTTCGGGACCGCTAAACCGAGTCACCGAAATGTTTGAATGTTTTACTTATTGTCTAGAATATGTAATTATGAATGTGTGAAAATTTCAAGCTTCAATTTGGTTGATTTCATGTGAATTTAGTCAATAGGACTTATGTGAGAAAATTCTAAAATGTGATAGGTCAATGTGTGAGGACCTATTAGTGCATGTGGACAAAGGGGGGACTTGCATGTCAAATTCCCCCCCTACTAGTAGTGGCCGGCCATGACAAGCATGGTAGACCAAGTTTGATGGCCAAGACATGTCATAGACATGTTTTGTTGGTGCATCATGGGTGGAAAAAAATAAAATAATAGGCATGGAAATTAAATAATGAAAAGGAGTATGATGAATACACAAAAAAAAAAGTGTGTAGTTGATCCTTTCCCCCCCCATTGCCGTGAGCTAAAGAAAAGAGAGGAGAAGATCTTTGTTCATCCTTTTCTCACCTTCATTTAGCCTAAATTAGAAAGAAAAACAAAGAAAAAATTTTCTCATCCTTTGGTTCATCCTTGGCCAAAAATTTTAAAGAGGAAAGAAGAAGAAAGGTGAAGAGATTCGGCCATGCATGTAGCTAGGCTAAGGTATGTTTGATGATGTTCCATGAGATGCATGCATGTTTTAGTTGTTAGCTTGAGTTCTACCTAGCCCATGGTCTAAATCTTGCTATGTGATGGAAATGGCACTTGACCATGAATGCATCATTCTTGGTTGGTGTTTGATGTTGTGGTGATGAGGCATGAGGATGAGTTAAGATTCGGCCTAGGTGGAGGTTGTGTTAATGCCATTGCATGCAAAATATGAAGCTTGTTAATGATGCATGTGATGATGGCTTGATGATTCTTGAACCTCCTTTTTAGCATTTTTGTGTGAGCACATATGTGCATTGGTTGCTAAATGGAGAAGAATCGGCTAGCAAGATGTGTGCTAAGGCCGAATGTAACTTTGCATGTTAATGAGCAATGCATGTGTTAAATTGATGAAAAGGGGGAGGATGCTTTACTAGTGTGTATATGTGTGTATTAAGTGTTGAAATCGACCCCAAAAATAGACATGCATATTCGGCCAAGGGGAAAGAAATTAGCTAATATGTTGTGTTGATGCATGATTTTTGCATGTATGAGACTTTAATGTCTAATGTATAAATATGGGCTAAGTGCCTTGTGTTCATCTTTTTGATGCCTAAATGATGAAATCAATTTATTTGTTTAATTAAGCTCAAGAGCAAAGGGGAAATAAATCCGATAAAGGGAAGGAAAAAGTGGTTGAATAGCTAGCGGAATCGTTCGACAACACCCGAGGTATGTTCTTGAGTAAGAGAGCTTAAATTACGATGTGATTAAATCATGCTCTATGTGTGGCTATTGAGCCGAATGTGCAAGGACGATATGTGCCTTGTGTTTGAGTTTCGCAAATGAAAATGAAATATGAATGTGCCATGAATTATTGTTAGATGTGCATGATTAATTGAATGCTGTCCGGGCTAAGTCCCGAAGGCTTTGTGCTAAGTGAATATATCCGGACTAAGATCCGAAGGCATTTGTGCGAGATACAAATTCCGGGTTAAGCCCCGAAGGCATTTGTGCGAGATACAAATTCCGGGTTAAGCCCCGAAGGCCTTTGTGCGAGATACTAAATCCGGGTTAAGTCCCGAAGGCATTCGTGCGAGTTATTAAATCCGGGTTAAGTCCCGAAGGCATTGTGTGAGTTACTAAAACCGGGCTATGTCCCGAAGGCATTTGAACGAGGAGCTATATCCGGTTAAATCCCGAAGGTACGTGATTTGGTAATGAATGAGCTTGCTGTAAAATTCCAGCGAATACTCGAAAAACATCCCAATATGGGGATATGTTACGTATGTGTTGAATTTAATCGAGCCCTTACAAATAAATGTTCGCTCAGTTGATAAACGAGCTACCGGCCTTCGGCTAAGATAGTCTATTGTGTATGTACATAAGGGTTGTTAATGTTGTGAAGCAAGTTTGATATCGGTAAATTGCGTATTATGAAATATTCCGTTTAGCTAAATGTGTGTTATTCTTTGTTTATGCTGGAATTCCTCGCTCAAAACTTACTAAGCATAAATTGCTTACTCGTTACACTGCTCCTCTGTTTTATAGATTTTTGGTTCTCCAGTTATCGGACTCGGGATCTTGAAGTCGAAGTCGCCCACACTATCAAAGGCTCTTTTGGGTACTATTTTGGTTGAATTTTGATATGGCATGTATAGGACTACCCATTGTTGTTTTTCGAGTACTTTATGAAATGTATAAGTGTACAGCCATGCGAAAATGGCTTGTAGAAGTGGAGTATGGCATTAGACCATTCGTGTTTATGAATGTATAGATGGTTTCATGATGTAACTATAGTTGGAATGGAAGTGTTGAGCAAATGATCAGCCATTGGAATGGCTAAGTATGATCATATGTGGGCATATGTATGACAAGGCCCTAGTTGGTCCATGAAACCCCGAAAATAGGTAAGGTTTACTTTGAAAACAGAGGCTCACAGCAGCAGTGGTGTGGATTGGAAAAATCACAAGAATTCGTAGGAGTGAAATTAAATAGTGAATAAATTATGTAATCGAACCTTGATGAATCTACTTTCATATGAAAGTAACGAAACAATCATATGAACAGTACAGTAAGAGATATTCAGGTTCTTGTGGAACAGGGCCAGAACAGTTTCTGCATTCCCTGTTCCGACTTTGGAAATTCACTATAAATTGACCAGAGATAATTAGGAGTCATACCATATATGTATGGATTCCTCTCTGAGTCTAGTTTCCATAGAAACAAACGACATCAGTATTGAAGCTCTGTTCAGAGAGATATCGAAGTCGTAATGGGAAAAGGTCAGTGTAGTCGACCCCTGTAACATGGGAGACTTTGACTAATAAACTGTACTAATTGGCCAGACCAAAAATTCTAGAAAAAAATACATAGGTGGGGACATGAGTCTAGTTTCAGGGAAAAATCACAAAACTGATTTTCGAGTTGTGAAACTCAAGATATGATTTTTGAAGCGACTCGTACTCAGACTGGGCAGTGTCTGGAAAAATTTTTCAAAGTTTGTTAACATCTCGTGTCCGACTCCGGTGTCGGTCTCGGGTTCGGGGTGTTACAGACGAAGTGATGCAAAGTGATGATTCCAAGCTCTAGGAAATAACTATGAAAGCTGAGATAGACTATGTATTTTAACTCAGTGTGGGAACTTGTAGACTTACCAAAAGGGATAAATCCCATAAGGTGTAAGTGAATCCATAAGAGAAAAAGGAATGTGGATGGAAAAGTATAAAATTATAAGGCCAAAATTGTAGCAAAAAGTTACACTAAAAAATAAAGTATCGGTTACGAAGAAACCTTCTCTTTGATTGGCATGCTCAAGTCAATCCGCATATTACTATCACATCCCATAATTTATTAATTTATGGACAAGAATGAAAATAAGGAAGTGTTGTGACTTAGTGGTAGGAAGCTCCTTAGTATCCTAGAGTTCCCTAGTTTGAATCCTCTTGTTCTCATATTTTTTAATTAAAATTTTACATATATTTAACATGTGCATTTAAGCCTTGCCGTCCACCCTTATAGTTGTCTCAAATGGTATGATTCCCTTCCTCCTTTAGCAAGTCAAACTTGTCATAAGTTGTAAGACACATCCCATTTTCACTCCTTGTCTCACTCCCTTTCCAAAACCTCATTTCTTGCCAAAATGTTGTGATACAATGAACCTGGTCATGGTTGACCAAGCTATACACACCCTTACCATCCCCTACCCTCATTTTCACCATATTCTTTCATTTTTTTTCATTTTCCTTCATATTTTTTCTCTCTCAAATTTAAAAAGAGCCACTGTAGCACCCCTAACCTATAACCGACATCGAATTAGGGTTATGAGGCATTACGAGACAGACAGAACATTTCGAACCAATCCAGAATCACTGATACTATTTAACATCATTTCATAAACAATCATCGCTAATTATGGTTTACGAGACCTAAAATATACATTTAAAGAAAGGTTGGAACTAAACCGAACTTATTTAGAATTTTCAGAACTTAACCAATTCATCCAAACTGTTAAAGTCACACGCCCGTGTAACTAGGCTGTGTGGTACACACGGGTACTAGACACGCCCATGTGAACCAGCAGTGCCAAAAATAGGTCCAATACTGACTTTTTCACACAGCCAATAGGCACGCCCATGTATTATGGCTGTGTGATACTTAGCTAGCTACTGACTTTAGCCCACGGCCATATGACACACCTGTGTGTCGAGACCGTGTGATTCTTAGAAGAATACTACTTTTCTTACACGGCCACAAGGCACGCCTGTGTACCCTGACTGTGTGGCACCAAGCAGGTTTGGTTAAAGCCAATTTGCCACCCCTTTTTGGGTCCAATCCTACAAGCAATAATATACAACATTCATACCAAAATTTCCAATCAATTTCATGCTTAAGAATGACCAAAACACATTAGAACTTAGCACATCACAAACATACACCAAAACTATACACAACTCATCATTGTTAGCCAACTCCCATGGCATAATATAAACACATCAAAACTTATATACGTAGACCTTCTAGCCTATACATGCCATACTTTATAATATTTACACTTTCAAAAGTACCAAAATGAGATCGATAGTGTGGTGACGATCCTCGACTATCCCTGAGCCTTCAATAGCTACGATAACTGTAAAACAGACAGTAAACACACAGAGTAAGCTACAAAGAGCTTAGTAAGCCAAATACAATTGGTCTAACTATAAAGCATATATATACAATTCAACCATATAGATTCATAACCATTTCATAAAATAATCCATAAACTTAACCATGCTCCTTTGTTGGCATATATGTCATGCTTCATTTCCATACATATTTCACAGAGACAAAATTTTGGATGGGTTTGTGGTGTTACAACCTAGCCTAGACTTTACGGCCGAATCCGGTGTGTCACATTACCTACCACTAACCAAGTTACCTAGTTTACTAAAGTTTGGGTGAGCTTTGCAAAAATCATTAATGAAGTTTTAAGAGAAATGTTCCGATGGAAACGAAAGGGGGTGAGTTTGGAAAACTCAGTGTATATGGAAAACCCATCCAAAGCCCAAGTCAGCTCAAGCCCATTGGGCCTAAGCCCTATTCAGATAACCGCGGGTACTAGGCCGAAGCCCTTTTTAGAATACGATAAACTGGGCCTTAGCCCCTTTTCAGATAATTATATGGCCCGTAGGCCCATTCCAGAACAGAACTGACATATTCGTGTATGCAAGCCCAACCTAGCCTATAACCAACTGCTACACTCCACCCGTACCAGCCCTCCACTCCATGTGGGGAATAGCTCAACCCACCCAGCCCTACACTCTACAGTTGCAGCAGAGCTGCTCAGATATTAGTAAGTTGAGGCAAAGCCTCCAATACGTGGTCAAGCCACTTTCAGTACTTCCTCCATCAATAACCCAGTCCCATGCATCAGGTAATAATAACATGGCATGCAGTAAATAGTAACAGTCAAACATGCATTCAGGTCAACCTTAACCCTAGGGGTATATCAGTAATTTTGTTCCTTGGAGTAAAACTGTAAACTTTCCACCTATAAAGGTATTTCAGTAATTTTATCATTTTTAAGGGTTCTCATGAATGTTACAGTCCTTAATAGCCCATTTTTCATCGCAGTAATTTATTTATCTCAATTTCACAATTTTAGCCATTAGGCCCTAAAACCCCTAATGGGCCCTACAGTGTCCATTAGCAATTTAAGCCCATTTAATTCAAGTTTTATGACCAGTTTACCGGTTTAAGCAATTTTGATTCTATAGTCTAACAGAACATACTTATTGCCTATTTTTTTATTATATTATAAATATTTTTATTATTAATACTCGTATGCTCCCGTAAGCCAATTGGGCCCAATTTTAGCCTATCGAGGCCCAATCATCGAAGTGCACGAAATTTCACACACGACTAACTTACCACTTTGTGATTTCAGATCTACTGATTTCTAAACGTCTTGTGAGCACTCACACACTCACAAGCCCATGAAATGCCAGAATTTTAGTATTTCGGCTTTTGCCGAATTGAGCTATGAGAGGGTGTTCGATACACACCTGTTTCGCGACGACTGCTACTGAGATCCCTTACGATGTCCTACAATTGATTACCACAATTCTTAGATTGCAACCCACAACAACCAATCCCAATATTCAGCAACCCATATTCGAACCATGGCCCTAAAGCCTTTAGAATCTTACCTTTTTACCGAAAACCGATGACTAGATCTAAGTCTAGTTGTTCCAAAGATCCAAGCCTTCGATCAAACCTCTAGAAGACTCTAATCACCAAAAGAAATTGTCGGTTAAAGACCCTTAAAGCCCTATGCCCAAATCGACAGCCTCCTAGATTTTAGGGACTTCGGCTTCTCTAAATTGTAAAATAAGACTAGATATGAGGTGATGAGCACTTAACACTTATTCCTCTTTGATTTCTACGCAGATCTGATGCAGATCTATCCTCTAAACGAAAGTAGAACTCGAATCCAAGAGATCTGAAGTTTCGGCTATAAGTCCCTAAATCTATGGTATTTCAGCTTTTTAAGTGATGAAGAAGATGATGATTTGAGGCTATAACTTTGAAGTAATGTTGCCGACAGATACTAAGGGTTTAGAGAAGATGAAAGTTGATCAAAAAGAACAAAAATAACTGAAGGATTTTGGCTTGGAGTATTCGGCACAAGAAGTGAGTTTTCGGGATTTTGGCTTTTATGGCAATCGGCTATGGAGTTTTGTAGAGGATGGGATTGATAGAGGAGGTGAGTAAGGTGATCAGAAGGTTTCGGCTAGAAGAAAAAGCAAAAAGGAAGAAAGAAAATAGAGGAAAAATAGAGGAAGAAGAAATCGGCACCAAGGAGAAGGAATTTGCGTTTTCGGCTTTTGTGAGAACTCAGAAAGGATGAATGACAGTGAAAGCTTTCAGGTGACTAACCCTAATTCTCCAAGACAGAAAAAGGAAAAAACCTAACCCTAATATCAACTAAAACTATCGGCCCAACCTCTCTAAGGCCCTTGCCAAAATTCACTTAAGTGATCACATGCCCGGCACATGCCTAAAATTAAAAAGTAACAATATGCCTACCTTGCAACTTGAACCCTGGACCTTTAATTCCTTCCCAGGCGCCATTTTTTTAGGAACTTAGTGGCGCCACCTTGCCACTTTACCAAGGCCTTATTTGTGTCGTAATTTACGAAGTTCTTCTTAAAAGCCCACTTAACCAAGTCTCTTATTCACTTAAAATCCAACCTTTATATTTTACCGTGTTTAACTTAGGCTTGGGCCTTCTAAAGGTCCACTAACACATTTAAACACAATTCCAATATTTAGAATACCAAAATTTCAATATTTACCAAAAATCACAGAAACCCGAAAAATCCCGAAAATCAGGGCGTTACAAAAATGAAATAACAATTTGTAGAGGAAGAATCATGCATGCAATATTAAAATAAAATAAGTAACTTAAAATACTGTGGAAAATATACAGAAACAAAGTTGAGAGGATTTACATTGTGGAATGAGAAGGTTGGGATTACAAAGGTTCTTTCCTTATAACACAATAATGCCATGGCATTATCTTAACCAATCTACTGTTTCTATTAAATCTAAGGTAGTTTGCTTCTTTCAAGAGTCAAATTTCAAGCTACCCTACCTAAGGCTTTGCATGTCTACAAGCCTGAAAAAGGATACCCAACACGTTTCTTCCTTTCTTTGTACAAAGCACAGCTCTATGTCTAGAGTGCTACAGTATTGTATCGAATATTTGATTGTTTAATTCAATCACAATCCAACTCATCTAACCTTTTTAGAATTAAATCAAGTTTATGAACATACCATACATTCATCTATGTATAGAGACTGTGTGCATACATTTTAAAGTAGCACACATCAAACGAAACAGTAAATCAAATTAGAATAATGTCTTGGTCAGAAAAGGAACTAAAGATTCATTTGATGAGATTAATTTATGAGTTGGAAATTAGAATCCAAAATGAAAGCATCATTCAAAAACATATTTCTACAGTTAAAATTTATAGAAATCAATTAGGATAATAAAGGAAGAACTTTAAGAAGCTTTCGCCAAACTCAGCCTAGACGTTATGGCTGAATCTGGCGATGTCACATTGAAGTGTTTTTCGTAAAGCATGATATCGTTTGCAAAGCCCAATCTTTATTAAGCCTCATTGTGTAATCTAGAAGATGGTTTTAAAACTTGCATCACTATCAAAAGTATTTATTTTAAAATGTTATTAATATTAAAATCTCGTTTGTAGCGGAAGCTTTTTAAAACATTTGCATACTAGCGTTTACTTGTAAAACGTTGTTTTCTTACGGTAGCTCTTAAACCGTTTGCGTATTTGTGGTATTTTTGAAAAAAAATTATCTTTTTGAAAACCCGCGTGTTTTTCCTACAGCTAGCAGTATTAAAGCAAAATAAATATAAATCCCAAAAATAAAAATAAAATCCTAAGAGGCCTTATTACATAAAAATACCCAAATTAAACTACTTCTAATTAAAAGACAAATATGGATGCGTAAACTATTGTGTGGCCACCTTCGAGTCCCTTGTAGCAGTGATCCGCCTAAGGATTTCCAGCACAGATACACAGAAGGGTGAGTTTACGGAAACTCAATGTGTAATCCCCTAACAAACAGACAGTCAAACATACAGTGAACAAATACAATCTGGGCCTAAGCCCTTTTTAGTAATAGTGGCAGTATCAGTTTGGGCTTTAGCCCATCTCAATACAGAAACAGTTATATGTTCGGGCCTTGGCCCATTGCAGTAACAGTAAACAGTCCAAAAACAAAAAATAGTATGCAAGTCCTACCCATCCAGCCTCTACACTCCATCTCTGTCCAACCCTACACTCCATATGGGGATATAATCAACCCACCCATCCCTACACTCCAGAATTAGCACCGGTTGTGGCACTAGACAATAATATGTAGCAGAGCTGCCCGTATAATAGGCTTAAAGCCATCAGTGATTTGCAACAAAGCCGCCAGTACAGTACACTTCCTCCAATCATATATAAATCCATCCCCATACAATGAATAATGAGACGTGACATGTCATTCCATAATACTACACATGTACTCAATACAACTACAAATAGCATGCTAAAATATAAACAGACATCACATAGGGGCAAAACAGTCAATTTACCATGTAGGGACATTTCAATCATTTTACCACATAAGGGCTATAAAGTCATTTTACCACAAAAGGGAAAAATAGTCATTTCATCAAATTGGGGTCTAAGTATACTTACCGACCCAACAATAGGTCCACAGTCGTCTCTGGCGACCCGTGCAACTTTAACAGTCCAATAGTGAAAATGGACCCAAGGCCTATATTGTAGGCCCATGTCGGCCCACATAGCCCAGAAATGGCCTTGGCTGTGTGAAATTCATAGCTCGGCCCAAAATTCTCCACACTTCCGTGTGATTAACCCGTGTGGAGCCCACGAGCCCGTGGGGCCCACAAAGCCCATTTTGGCCTAACGTGACCAAAAAAATGTTCTTAGCCCATGAAATCGCTCATGGCCAGACTCATCGATCATACACCGATGTTTAGGCATACGGACTACCACACGAGTGAGCGCACACCCGTGTTGTGTCGACGGTCGCTTATTTCGACTTTTGCCGGCTTACGAATAGGGTAGTGTTTTTACACACCTTGCTTCTATTTGCCGAGAGAAGAGATTGCCCGCACTCTTGGATCCTACACTTAAACAACAGTCTTCGCTTACACACTTAATCCAGTACCCAATTGCTTTTTAAAACAGTTGCGTACTAGCGTTTACTTGTAAAACGTTGTTTTCTTACAGTAGCTCTTAAACCGTTTGCGTATTTGTGGTATTTTTGAAAAACATTTATATTTTTGAAAACCCACTTGTTTTTCCTACCGCTAGCAGTATTAAAGCAAAACAAATATAAATCCCAAAATAAAAATAAAATCCTGAGAGGCTTATTACATAAAAATACCCAAATTAAACTACTTCTAATTAAAAGACAAATATGGATGCGTAAACTGTTGTGTGGCCACCTTCGATTCCCTCGTAGCACCGATACGCTTAAGGATTTCCTATACAGATACGCAGAAGAGTGAGTTTACAAAAACTCAGTGTGTAATCCCCTAACAAACAGACAGTCAAGCATACAGTGAACAAATACAATCTGGGCCTAAGCCCCTTTTAGTAACAGTGGCAGTTTTGGGCTTTAACCCATCTCAATATAGATAGGGTCATATGTGCGAGCCTTGTCCCATTGCAGTAATAGTAAACAGTATAGAAACAGAAAACAGTATGCAAGTCCTACCCATCCAGCCTCTACACTCCATGTGGGGATATAATCAACCCACCCATCCCTACACTACAGAATTAGCACCGACTGCGGTAGTAGACAGTAATATACGGCAGAGCTGCCAGTATAATAGGCTTAAAGCCATCAGTGATTTGTAGCAGAGCTGCCAGTACAGTACACTTCCTCGAATCATATATAAACCCATACCCATGCAATGCATCATGCGACATAACATGTCATACCATAATATTACACATGTATTCAATACAGTTACAAATAGCATGCTAAAATATAAACATACATCACATAGGGGCAAGACAGTCAATTTACCATGTAGGGACATTTCAGTCATTTTACCATAGAACGGTAAAATAGTCATTTTATCACAAAACGGTAAAATAGTCATTTCATCAAATTAGGTTCTAAGTATACTTACCGACCCAACAATAGGTCCACAGTCGTCTCGGGCGACCCGTGCAACTTTAACAGTCCAACAGTGAAAATAGACCCGAGGACCATATTGCAGGCCCATGTGGGCCCACATAGCCCAGAAATGGCCTTGGCTGTGTGGAATACACAGCTTGGCCCAAAATTCTCTACACGTCCGTGTGATTAACCCGTGTGGGGCCCACGAGCACGTGGGGCCCACACAGCCCATTCTGGCCCAACGTGGCCAAAAACGTTCTCAGCCCATGAAATCGCTCAAGGCCAGACTCATCGATCATATGCCCATGTTTAGGCATACGGACTACCACATGAGTGAGCAGACGCCCGTGTAGTGTCGACGACTACTTATTTTGGGTTTTGCCGACTTACGATTAGGGTAGTGTTTTTACACACCTTGCTTCTATTTGCTGAGAGAAGAGACTACCCGCACTCTTAGATCCTACACTTAAACAATAGTTTTCGGTTATGCACTTAATCCAGTACCCAATTGCATATACTCCATTATCCTAATAGTTAAACTTACACAACAAGATACCTTCGAACAAGCTACGAGGAGAGATCAATCCATCCAACGCCAACTAAGGACCTTTTCCCCCTCCCTCTAAAGTTCCTATGCACCAATCGAACATTGGTAAACATTAATCAACCATCATCAAATAAAACTATACTATTACACTAAAACATTCAGTCGATACCCCTTACCTTGATTGAGTCAACCGAAGCCCTTTTCACCTTATTAGTCGAGAAAGGACGATCACCCAAACTCTTGGATACAACCTGAAATCCAACCAACCTCCTGTTAATGACTATATGAAAGAGTAGTTTGAACTCGAATCGAAAGTTAGACTTACCAAACGCAAAATTGTGCACTGGTAATTACCCCAAAAATCGATAGAGAACACAGGGACAAAAGAGATGTAGTAAACGGTCAAGGTACTAATATAAATGGATGGCAAGAAGAGAATGTTGAGAAAAAGAGTAGAGAAGGGAAAGGAACGTATCTGATCAAACAACAAACCGAATTGGGAAAAATATGGAGTAGATCAGTTAAGAAAAGAAACCGAGAGAAAACTCAAATCCCAAAAGATTCCTGTTACATTCAGCCCCAAGAAGACTAAAATGAAAGAACCCGATGAAAAGAAACAAAGATAACACTGGAGGCAGAATTCTGCACCAAGGGATAGAAAAGAACCAAAACGCAGAAGGGAATGAGCATACAAAATCAAAAATTGAAAGAATAGATAAACTCAACAAAAATTTCTGTGAACCTCTTATTCAATTCGACACAACTATTCCACATTTCAAATTCCACATTTTCCTCCCTTAATTCTCTCCTAAAATCCCTCCAAGACTAATTCAAACTCTACTACACTCAGCAGTGTTTCAGTCACCCTCTATTACCCACACGGCCAGTACAGCAAAATAAAACACTCCACTGCTCAAAGTATTATTCGAACCTTAGACCGCAAGTAACCATAGTACGCACTTATACCTTAGACCAGCAGGCCCTTTTCTAACATGCTTTACCCATTTTTATTTAAAAGCCTACTGCCAAGAGACAATGCTTAATCCTTTAAAAAACAAATAGTGCTTAATCCTTTAAAAAACAAAACTTTTTTCACCTGCCCAGGCTTGAACCAAACTTCTTAGACACTCCCAGAACACTTTAACCACTGAAACAGATACACTGTTGTGACACTTTCTTAACAATTAAATATTTATGAGCAGCTTCCTAATTGTTCCCATACTCAAGACCTAGTACTTCTAGGCCCAAAATTTGGGGCGTTACACTAGTGCTGCATTATCTTACGAAGCCCAAAGTTTAATGTTTATCCTTCTTCCTTGTGTTGCTGCTCTGTTCCTTAGCTGCTACCCTCTTTCTTTACATCTTTGCATCTCTTACGAGAATTTATGTGAGAGGAAAAACTTGTAACACCCTTCACCCATATTCAATGCCGAAATAGGGTTTCATAGCAATACTGAACTTAAAATACAATAATAATACATTTCTCATACAATTAGTCAATTCAAATACAATTCATTCATAACCAATCATATTGTCCCTAATACGAGCTTACGAGGCCCAAAACATGCATTCGGGGTGGTTCGGTACTAAACCAATAACTTTAGAAACTTTTAGAACACTTAGAAAATTTTCTCAAAAAACAGGGGACACACGCCTGTGTGGCCCGACCGTGTCTCTCACAGCCAAAGACACACCTGTATCATAGGTCGCGTGAACATTCAAAATGGAAGCACATGGCCGTGTCACAGCCCGTGTTCGACCCCGTGTAACTCTCTGACTTGGGTCACACAGCCAACATACACGCCCGTGTGCCCTAAAAATGACCATACACGCCCATGTGTTAGGCTGTGTTTTAGGCCGTGCCAAACCTGTAGGGTATACTGACTTATGCCACACGGCCAAGTCACATGCCCTTGTGTGACACCATGTGGAGGATACTCACTTGGTTTCTATTTCAACACCAAGGGACACATGGCCATGTAACCTGACTGTGCGTCGCACACGGCTGAGACACATGCCCGTGTCTCTGTTCGTGTGGAAAAAAATAGGCTATTTACCAAGCCACCTTCCCACCTCAAACTTACTCACACCTAAACAACCCCAAATGGCTCATTTCATAGCATAAATAATCAACCAATACAACCACAACCAAAATTAAAACATGCCATTTCAATCCCAATATCCAATATGCTTATAATATCATGTTTTTCTCATTCAAATCATACCAAATTCCCATTCACAAGGCATTTATAAACCACGTCACCAAAGAACCTTATCACATATATATAGACATCACCATATTTGCCAAAATAAATCAAAATAATTCATTTCTCATGGCTATATATCAAGAAAAATACTTATTATATACAAACCAAACCAAGTGGCTAATTTCATTACCAAACTATACATCAAAATGACCAACTCCTATACATGCCATATGACCAAAACTTAGTTTCCCAAAATACCAAGGGGATAGTTGGATAGTGTGACGAAGTCTCTAACGATCCCCGTATCCGAGCTGGCTTTGATATCACTATAAAAACACGAAAAAATAAACAATGTAAGCTTTATAGCTTAGCAAGCTCGTATGAAAATAATAAGAAAGTCTAACCATTCATTTATCAATTCAAATTAAATGACATAATATGCAACAATACATTAATCTCAAGCTAACATGAACTTAACCATATACTTGATCATAAATTCACAAATTCCTTTGATTCATTGATCGTATAGATTTTTGAACATACCTGTATCGATACGTATCTATTTCTCACCATTTCACATCTTCAATATACCCGTTGAACCATTCAAAATAAAATTTAGATACTCGAAAGTCTTGCACCCTAGGTGCCAATATCATGGCTTGAAGCCAAATCAATGAAGCTCGCACCCGAAGTGCTAATATCATGGCTCGAAGCCAAATCAATGAAGCTCACACCCGAAGTGCTAATATCATGGCTCGAAACCAGATCAATAAAGCTCCTAAGGACATATCCTTCGTATCCTCATTTATTTTTAAGGTTCAATTGGGATTTCTAATGTCAAATCTTTCTTGAATGTGTCCATAAGTTCATAATTCACAATTCATACAATATAAAAACATTTAAAACACAAATATAGCAATGCTTATTACATACGAGCTTACCTCAGATGCAAAAAATGGCTAAATAGATTGATTAGTCGAGTACTTTGTCTTTCCCTCGATCTAGATCCAGATTTTTATTTTCTTGATCTATATGTAATTAAAATCAGTTTATTTAATTATTTCTCTATTCAATTTAGTCCAAAATTCACATTAAGATACTTTTACACATTTGCCCCTAATGTTTCACATTTTTACAATTTAGTCCTTATTTCATAAAATCACAAATTCATGCAATTTCACCCAAAACCATGGTATCGAATTTCAATTAGGTCCCTGACAGCCCATATTTTTCATTTATTTCACATTTTAACCACAAAGTTTTCATATTTCACAATTTAATCCCTAATTTGCATTTTCACTAAAAAGCACTTAATAAAATTTGTATAACTAACATCAAACATTAATAATTTATCATTAAACATCAACATAATCATCTATTAATCAATAGAAACATCTAAAATCTTTAACACTTTTGCAAAATAGTCCCTGGGCTAGCTAGACCTAGCTGCAACGATTTCAAAAACACAGAAATCATTAAAAACAGAACAAAACAGACTGACAATTGAGCTAGAAAGCTTGGCCGAATATACATGCATCCATGGAGTTTCTTTCTTCTTAAAATTTTGGTAGAGATGGCTTAACAAAGATGATAACCTTGTTGTTTTATTATTTTACTTATTAATTCACTAAATTACATTTTAACCCTAAATAAAAACATCATAAATCAATAAATTTATGTCCACCTATGTCCACTTATAAATATAATGGAATAACTGCAACATAAATCCATCAATCATTTAATTTCGTAGTTATTAAATACCTTTAACTATTAAAACATAAGTTTTACGCTTTACGCGATTTAGTCCTTTTTACTAAATTAAGCATTCAAACGATAAAATTTCTCCACGAAACTTTCACACAATCATTTTATGATGTTGTAAACATTAAGATAATAATAAAATAATTATTTTGACTTCGGATTTGTGGTCCCAAAATCACTGTTCCGATTTGACTAAAAACTGGATGTTACAACTCTCCCCCCTTAAGGATTTTCGTCCCCGAAAATCTTACCAGCAAAATGGTTATGGTATTGTTTTCTCAGAGCTTCCTCGGGCTCCCACGTGGCCTCTTCGACACTATGCCACTGCCACAAAACCCTTACTAAAGCTATGCGTTTATTTCCAAATTCTCTAATCTCTCGAGCTAGAATTCTGATCGGTTCTTCGTGTATGTCATGTCAGGCTAAATTTCAATCTCTACCGAAGAAATTAAGTGTGATGGATCTGATCTATATCATTGCAATATCAGCACATCAAACACATTATGGATCTTTTATAATTCGGACGTAATGCTAGTCGATATGCCACTGGACTTATTCTTTCAATGATCTCATATGGCTCGACAAAATGCAGACTCAGTTTACCTTTACGATCAAATTTAAGAATTTTCTTCCACGAAGATACTTTTAGAAATACTTTGTCACCAATCTAAAATTCAATGTCTTTACACTTCAAATCCGCATACGATTTCTATCGATCTGAAGCTGCTTTTAGACTGTCGTGAATTACTTTAACTTTTTCTTTAGTCTCTCCGATCAAGTCAACCCCGTGAATCTTTTTTTCACTCAGTTTGTTCCAGTACATGGAGTTTGGCATTTGCGACCATATAAAGCTTCATATGATGCCATCTTTATGCTCAATTTAAAACTGTTGTTATACTTAAATTCAACCAATGGCAAATATTTCTCCTAGTTGCCTTCAAATTCTAAAACACAACAACGAAGCATATCTTCAAGAATTTGAATTACTGTCTTAGATTGACCGTTGGTTTGTGGATGAAATGTTGTGCTAAAATTCAACCTTGTACCCAAAGCTTCTTGTAATTTCTTCCAAAATCGTGATGTAAACCTGGGGTCTTTATTTGAAATAATCAAAACTAGCACTCCGTGAAATCTAACAATCTTAGATATGTACAATTCAACTAATTTATCAAATGAATAGTCGATACATACTAGAATGAAATGTGCAATCTTCATTATCCAATCTATGACAACCCATATAGCATTTTTCTTTTTTGGAGATGGAGGCAAACCAGATACAAAATCCATCGTAACTCTATCCAATTTCCATTCTGGTATCATTACCAGTTGTAGCAATCTCGAAGGCACTTGATGTTCGGCTTTTACTTGTTGACAAACAAAACACTCGATACAAACTCTAAATGTCTTATTTCATACCCGACCACCAATACAACTGTTTCAAGTATTGTACATTTTGGTACTCCCTGGGTGAATAGATAAACAACCACTATGTGTTTTGTGTATAATTTTTTGAATGAGCTCAAGATTCTTTGGTATGCAAATTCTATCTCGGAACATTTGTAACACGTAGGTTTGTGTAAGTGTACACAGTCGTTATCCAATAATAAGCAAGTATCGAGTTATCATCTCCACAGGGATTTTATTTGTGCTAAGTCACCTAATTTGTAAAATTATATTAACAATTTGGTAAATAAAAACACAATATAGTTGAGAAGTGATGATTAAAATATATTAAACTAAATGTAATGATCCCTAATGCAAATTATCTTAAGTATTCAAACTATATGAATGAAATAGATTTTAGCAAAACACAATTTGAAACAATTCTAACATAAATAAACTAGGACAATTACTTTAATTAAACTCAATTTATTATCAACATGCTTAATAACATTCGAAAAAACATTCCACGGCAACTCGATCTTTCATGAGTTTGGAAACCACATTAGGTCCTTTCGGAATGCTTTACTTAGTAAATACGCATTTTATTAATCCTTATTTACTAAGGGTTTCTTAGCATTCTTGTGAGGTAACTAGGACGTGTTAGGTTTGAAACAGTTTAATCATACAAATCTAAAAACTATGCAGATAACAAAGCTTGGTTAGAGTTGTTATGCAACCTGCAATTTAATCGGGTTAGGATCTAAATTGAACATGCAAATTTCAATTATGTGTCCATTAGCCATTGTCTGGTTAGGATCGCTCAGCTAATTCAGGTGCATTTCAATCACATATGAATGAAATACAAACTTGATTTTAATTGAAAACATGATCGATTGAGGCACAAACATTATAAGCATGAATCAAATAAATATTTTTAATCAAAGCAATCATCCTAGCTTAAATAAAATTAAGCTAACATTGTTGTAAACAAGAACAAAGAACACATATCAAACATTTTTAGATTAAATTAAAGAAAGGAAAGATCAAACCCAGATCAAAGTGGCTGTCACCCAAGACTCTGACCGACGAGGCTCATTTGCTTCCTTTGCTTTGCTTCCTTCGCTTTGCTCCTTTGCTAATGGCTCTCCAAGGTGGCCAACCAAGGGATCTTTAAGAGGCTTAATTGCTAAATTCTCTATGAAGAGATGATGCTAGGCATGGGGAATGGAAAAGGCTAAGAGAATTTGGAGAGAAAAGAGAATGATGAATGATGAGGGATGATGAATGATGAATGAAGGAATGAAGAGGTCATATTTATAGGTGAAAAGAGGAGGATAGTTTGCTAAAAATAGGAGGTTTCATCTCTTCAAGCATCTACAAGGGGTGCTCGGCAATGAGTTGAGGAAATTGAGTTGTTTTTGCTTGATTTTTGCTCAATTTAAGTGCCACAACAACTCAGGACTGAGCTCAAGTGCAAATCTATAATTTCTTCAACATTGCAAAGACCTTATGCAATTAAACCAAAAAGTGGTTTATGTTGACAGCCAAGTGTAGCCAAATATTGGGTTGACTTGGTCTCAAATTCGGACGGTTTGTAATCCAACAAAGCTATCAGACCTGTCCAAAATAAATCAATAAATTAGAGGACCAAAGAAAAAAATTTATCCAATTTAATTAATTAATTAAAACCCAAATTATTAATGAAATATTTTAGAATGAATTATTTAATATAATTTTATATTTTATTATTTAATTTAATCATGCATGGCCCACTTTATGTCTTAAAAATATAATATGTTCAAATTAATATAAAATAAGCCATTTATTTCATGAAAGCTATAAAACAAAGCATAAAATATCATTTTAATAATATCTATGTCCTAGTTTTATATTTTCACATATTTCATTAATTTATTAATTACTTAGTTTTAACAATGAATTTAAGTAAAAAAGTGATAAATTACATAGGAAAAATCCTATATATTTTTCAGTTTACACAGCCCCAAACTTAAATCATTGCTCGTTCTCTGTAATGTTAATGCACATCAAAAGGTCTTGCTAAGGCAAAATTTCTAATTGTGTAAGCAGCATCAATCTTTGTCCTATACTCATGCATTAATAACTTCAAGTTCATCGATCTTCTTTATTAACTAGTAATTCATATGCAAACATTCCTTAAGATTATATTAAGCTTCGAAATATGGCAACATGAATCATAGTTTGCATGGATGTCACAACCATAGATAACATTCTTCATTCAACATAATTTCTTATCAATCAAGCAAACAATCATAAGGCTTATTTATGATCTTCATATGTTGAACTTAGGACTTCCTCTCCACTAATGTAGGTGACATAATTATGGAATCAATAAGTCTTTCATAAGGTTGTAATGGGGCTCGGTTAAAGGTATGGATTTTAAGAGATGGGACATTTCGATTTTAAAAATCTTAACCTTTAACTTTTTCTTGGTTTTCTCAAAATACAACCTTTTTCTTTAAGTGAACCTTTGGAACAGCCCCAAACTTATTTTGAAACTCAAGCTCATACATTTTTCCTTTTTCGAGATTGAGCAAACTTTTTTCTTTGCTTTTTTTTTAGCATGAGCACATACATCTTTTTGAAAATTTTCTCAAATGTTGATTACCAAGACAACTTTAGTTAAGATGGGTGCACAAAATTAGGATAACTTAAAAAGATGGTAATGTGGCTTATAATGTAGGTTCATTGCAAAAAACAGGACTTTAAGCTCAAAATTACAGTTTCAAAGGTCTAATATCATAGGGTTGGCTTGAAAAGGCTCAAACAATCCAAAGAAATAGTGTCTATATCATTTTAGATTTTTTTGTCCCCTAGGATTTCGCCTCAAGAAAGTTACTAAGTCAATTCTAAAGATATAAACCTTCATGCATGTCTAATCTCAAAAGAAACTAAGTTTTCATGGCAAACATTACTAAGACTAAGATCATACAAGCATTCCATTGTTCATGATAACATACTTTCACTCAAATAAAATCATCATTCATACTTGCATACAAACTATCTCATTAACAAAAAATTTCTCTAAAAATTCATTTATTAAAACATACTTATTAAAGAAATGATTGAAACATACTTGAAAATTTAAAAATTTAAGCAATTTATTTGTCTTACCCCCTTTAAAAAGAAGCAATGTCCTCATTGCAAGAACAAAATAATGAATGAAAACTGAACACCAGGTAGGGTTGTAAAGAAAGAGAGGTGAGTCATTAAGACTGCTTAAATACCAAGTCTTTCCTAATAACCCAATCCTAGACATGTTCATTCCTATTATCGCATCACTTAGTCTTTTTCTTTTGAAAGAAGTGTTAAGTTTATTCATGCTTGCTATGTTTTATTCTGTAGAAATTAAATCCTAATTATTTAAGAAATAAATTCCTAAAGACTTAAAAATAATTAAATAAATCAAGACAATAATCCCCCCTTTTATTTTTCTGACTTATTCCCTTTGTCCTTTTCAGCTCCATCTCTGCTTGCATAGTCAGTATCTTCCATCCATGTCTCAAAGATAGCATCTGGGAACTCAAGAACAAAAGTATTAGAGATATTCTTAAAAGTATTTTGAATTGAGTCATCTCTAATTTTTGCATATTTCTAGTAAATTTGTTGTTGATTGTGTATGAACATGCACATATCTATCAAAATTGACAACTTCGATTTACTTGAAGCACTTCCAGAAGTCGGTATAGGAGTTGTAGGTTTAGATTCAACACTTAGCCTGACTGGTTCTTCTTCTGGCTCAACCCTTGGCTCAGGGTTTTTAGATCCTTCAACTAGTTTAGGACTATTCAGTTCTGTAACACCCCGAACCCGAGTCCGACACCGGAGTCGAACACGAGGTGTTAACAAACTTTGAAAAATTTCCAGACACTTCCCAATCTGTGTACTAGTCGCTTTAAAAATCATATCTTGAGCTTCACAACTCGAAAATCAGTTTTGTGATTTTTCCCTGAAACTAGACTCATATTTCCATCTACATATTTTTTTCTAGAATTTTTTATCGGGCCAATTAGTACAGTTTATTAGTTAAAGTCTCCCATGTTACAGGAATCGACTACCCTGACCTTTGCGCATTACGACTTGGATATCTCCTTGTACAGGGCTCCAATACTGATGCCGTTTATTTCTATAGAAACTAGACTCAGAGAGGAATCTATACATATATGGTATGACTCCTAATTATCTCTGGTTAATTTATAATCAATTTCCAAAGTCGGAACAAGGAATCCAGAACCCATTCTGGCCCTGTCTCACGAGAACCTGAATATCTCTTAACATACTGTCCATATGATTGTTTCGTTACTTTCCTATAAAATTAGATTCTTCAAGGTTTGTTTACATAATTTATTCACTATTTAATTCCATTCCTACTATTTTTAGTGATTTCCAAATCTACGTCACTGATGCTGTCAGCATCTACCTTTAAGGTAGGCTTTACCTATTTCATGGTTCAACTAGCCCTTTTTGCATACATAGCACAATTTATGAAAGTGATTAACCATCCCCGTGGCCAATCCTTGTCAAGCATATCCACACCAAATGATTATAACATTATACTCAAACACGTATAAGCCATTTTCGCATGGCTATCCAAAACTTACACATCACATAAAGTACTCGAAAAACAACAATGGGTCGTCCTATACATGCCATATCAAAATTCAACCAAAAGAGTACCCAAAAGAGCCTTTGATAGTGTGGGCGACTTCGACTTCAAGATCCCGAGTCCGATAGCTGGAGAACCAAAAATCTATAAAACAGAGGAGCAATGGAACGAAGTAAGCAATTTATGCTTAGTAAGTTTTGAGCAAGAAATTCCAGCATAACGAAAGCATAGCACACATTTAGCTAAACGGAATATTTCATAATACACAATTTTTCCGATATCAAACTTACTTCACAACGTTAACCCTTATGTACATACACAAAAGACCAACTTAGCCGAAGGCCGGTAGCTCGTTCATCAACTAAGCGAATATTTATTTGTAAGGGCTCGATTAAATTCAACACATACGTAACATATCCCAATATTGGGATGTTTTTCGAGTATTAGCTGGAATTTTACAGCAAGCTCATTCATTACCAAAATCACGTACCTTCGGAATTTAACCGGATATAGCTCCTCGTTCAAGTGCCTTCGGGACATAGCCCGGTTATAGTAACTCATACAATGCCTTCGGGACTTAACCCGGATTTTAAAACTCGCACGAATGCCTTCGGGACTTAACCCGGAATTAATAACTCGCACAAATGCCTTCGGATCTTAGTCCGGATATAGTCACTTAGCACAAAGCCTTCGGGACTTAGCCCGGACAGCATTCAATTAATCATGCACATCTAACAATAATTCATGGCACATTCGTATTTCTTTTTCATTAGCAAAACTCAAACACAAGGCACATACCATCCTTGCACATTCGGCTCAATAGCCACACATAGAGCATGATTTTAATTTGCTTAAAACATGATTTAATCACATCGTAATTTAAGCTCTCTTACTCAAGAACTTACCTCGGGTGTTGTCGAACGATTCCGCTAACTATTCGACCACTTTTTCCTTCCCTTTATCGGATTTATTTCCCCTTTGCTCTTGAGCTTAATTAAACAAATAAATTGATTTCATCATTTAGGCATCAAAAAAAGATGAACACGAAGCACTTAGCCCATATTTATACATTAGACATTAAAGTCACATACATGTGAAATCATGCATCAACACAACATATTAGCTAATTTTTCCCCCTTGGCCGAATATGCATGTCTATTTTTGGGGTCGATTTCAACACTTAATACACACATATACACACTAGTAAAGCATCCTCTCCCTTCCCATCGATTTAACACATGCATTGCTCATTAACATGTAAAAGTTACATTCGGCCTTAGCACACAATTTGCTAGCCGATTCTTCTCCATTTAGCAACCAATGCACATATGTGCTCACACAAAAATGCTAAAAAGGAGGTTCAAGAATCATCAAGTCATCATCACATGCATCATTAACAAACTTCATATATTAGCATGCAATGGCATTAACACAACCTCCACCTAGGCCGAATTTTAACTCATCCTCTTGCCTCATCACCACCACATCAAACATCAACCAAGAATGATGCATCCATGGTCAAATGTCATTTCCATCACATAGCAAGATTTAGACCATGGGCTAGGTAGAACTCAAGCTAACAACTAAAACATGCATGCATCTCATGGAACATCATCAAACATACCTTAGCCTAGCTACATGCATGGCCGAACCTCTTCACTTTTCTTCTTCCTTCCTCCTTAAAATTATTGGCCAAGGATGAACCAAAGGATGAGAAATTTTTTTCTTTGTTTTTCTTTCTAGTTTTGGAAAGTATGAAGATGAGAAAAGGATGAACAAAAATTCTCTCCTTTCTTTTCTTTAGCTCACGGCAATGGGGGGGGGACAAACAACTACACACACATTTTTTTTTTTGTATTCACCATACTCCTTTTCATTATTTTATGCCCATGCCCCTTATTTTATTTGTTTTATCCCAACATTTTATGACACAAATTAACATATTTTATTTGTGCCATACTTATGCCATAATTTCCATAAAAAAAAAATTGCACAATTGCTCATCATGCCCATCATGGCCGGCCACCTTGTTTTAAGGTAGGAAATTTGACATGCAAATCCACCTATTTCATACTATAAGTTATTTGGCCACTACAAATTAGCCTATAGCATTTGCAAAAATTTTCACATGAGTCACATTTCAAAATTTCACTCACAATTGGCAAAATCAAAGCATGAAATTTTCACACATGCACTTTCACATGAAATAAACATAGGATATAACATCTAATTATTATTGTGACTCGGTTTAGCGGTCCCGAAACCACTTCCCGACTAGGGTCAATTTTGGGCTGTCACAAGTTCCTTGTCAGATTCTTCTTCTTCAGTGTCTGTAATTGAATTAGCTTTAGTTTCAGTTTCCTTTGTTGACTCCTCAGTATCTGGCTCAGTTGGCTCGTCTTGCTCACCTTGATTCAGCTCATGCACCTTCTCTACTAACCTTTCAAGATCATGTTTTGTAATGCACCCTTGAACATATTGCCCCTTCAGATTTGTTTGTGTTTTAACACGGGCCCTTAAGCAAAGTGAAGTGATTAATGATGGGAAATAAGGACTTCCTGCCTTCTTTTTAGCACAATCATGAATCTCCTTGAGAATAATTTTCCCTAAATTAATGGATTTTTCTGTCAAGATTGCATATAACAAAAACATCTATTCCAATGAGATGGCGAAACTATGTGAGATAGACATAAACTGTAGCGAACGAAATAAAACCTGTAATACCCCTAACCAGTATCCGTCGCCGGATTAGGGTTATGAGCCATTACCTTACAAAACACAATTCAACACTGTCATTTATCACTTTTCATTCACTATAGAGTAATGTTATATTCATAACATTATCAAACTTTTATACATCAAAGTCATGTGCACATATTTAACACTTTCATTATTCAATTCTCTATATACATTACATAATTTCATTAGCTAAGTATCAAACATTTCATTTTCTAATTTCTATATATGTATATGATAAAATCAATCAAACCAATATGTATACAACTTAATGTCCAATCATATATATATGACATTAGCAAAATTACTATATGACCATACCTACCTTTGATGTTACTATAGTATATGCATTTTAACCTATTCCATTAATTAAGTCATGACTATACCAATTCATATATTATGCATGTTTGACTAGATTTTAAATATTCACACGACATAATAGCAATGTATATAATATACATAAACAAGCATATTCATTTAACAACATACAATTATTATTATAATCAATTTTAAACACTAGTTCCAAAGCAAATCATACCAAAGTACCTATCTATTATATACCAAATTATTTAACCACAAATATGTCACATTTTCAACTCAACATATAATCTAACATTTTGATCTTTTATTATCGTACCTCAAACAAAGCGTATTAACCAAAAAAATCATATAACATACTCATTATTTTTCTTCATCAACTGTACTTAATTAACCAAACATTCAAGCATAATATATGCACATACGTTTCCATTACAATCCGAATCAAAATGGAAAATACACATTCAAATATATATATCATTATCATTTCACTCCATTACTAAACCAAATTAATAAACCATTCACAAAGACAAAACATAGCATACATCAAACTTACCGAAAGTGAGCTAATCATAGGCTATTTGTGATACCTTAACAAAGCACAAAAACCAAGTTCACATATATTTTTATCTATACATGAACCATAGCGGAATCAATCAAACACACACATCCAAAATTACCAACCATTTTTAGAGCATATAACACATATAAACTTGACTAAAGTTTCATATACTCACATAACATATTAGCCATTTTTGCATGGCTAAATATATACACAACTTCAAACTTAACCAAATATAACCTAGCTTATACATGCCATAGGTTCAAGTTTAAACTTATTAAGTACCAAAAACAGTCGATAGTGTGATAGACTTTGCTGACGATCCTCGAGCTCGTAACTAGACTCCAAAATCTATAAAACAGAGGCAAACATAAACACACACTGTAAGCTATCAGAGCTTAGTAAGTCATAAGCAAATAAATAACTCAATGACAATATCAATTCAATTAACCAAACTAATTCATACTATCATAATCACATTTAATATCAAATTTACAATTTCATATACAATATATACTTTCATTTAGCCAAATATACATATATCTAATATCAAAATATCATTAAATCTCAAAGCCATAATATCATTATTTAACCGAATATAGATAAACTCATATACATATATTCATGGATCATTTCATAAATATTCATATTTTATATTCATAAGGCCGTATATAATCATTTATATATGTTTGCACATAGATTACAAGTATGATATCAGTATACATAACCTTTGGCCAAATGTACTTTCCATATGCACATATATATTTTCATTTACATCACATATGATTTGCAACATATATCAAACAACCGACTTACCTTATTTCAAATAGGTAATAAGCTATTACATACCTGATCATTTTAACTCATTTTACACATCCAATCACAACTTATCATTGCCCATTAAACCATTTGGAATTGAATAGGATACTCAAATAATCACATATATCGTACAAAGCCAACGTCCCAGACGTGGTCTTACATGCTATCACATATCGATGCCACTGTCCCAGACAGGGTCTTACACAAATCAAATACGATGCTGATGTCCCAGACATGGTCTTACACGTAATCACATATTAATGCCAACATCCCAGACATGGTCTTACACGAGAACACATATTGAAAATTGTGACAGCCCAAAATTGACCCTAGTCGGGAAGTGGTTTCGGGACACAAAACTGAGTCATAAAAATAATTGATTTCCATATTCTATTCTTATTATGTGTGTACATGAGTATGTGGAAGTTTCATTCTCCAATTTTGCCAATTGCATGAGAAATTATTAAATAGGGATTGATATGAGACATGGTGAAAATATGATAGGCTAATTTAAAATGGTCTATTAATGCATGTTGTGAAAATGATGGGTTTGCATGTCAAATTACCCAAAATTTGAGCTAGTGGTTGGCCATGCTATGGGTGGAAACATGTTGGGAACATGTTGGCCTAGTGAGGTATGTAGGAAAAAAATAAAATAAGGGGCATGGGCATAAAATAATGAAAAGGAGTATGATGAATACAAAAAAAAATGTGTGTAGTTGTTTTCCCCCCCATTGCCGTGAGCTAAAGAAAAGAAAGGAGAAAATTTTTGTTCATCCTTTCTCATCTTCATTTAGCCGAAACTAGAAAGAAAAAAACAAAGAAAAAAAATGCTCATCCTTTGGTTCATCCTTGGCCAAAAATTTTAAGGAGGAAGGAAGAAGAAAGGTTGAAGAGGTTCGGCCATGCATGTAGCTAGGCTAAGGTATGTTTGATGATGTTCCATGAGATGCATGCATGTTTTAGTTGTTAGATTGAGTTCTACCTAGCCCATGGTCTAAATCTTGCTATGTGATGGAAATGACACTCGGCCATGGATGCATCATTCTTGGTTGATGTTTGATGTTGTGGTGATGAGGCATGAGGATGAGTTAAGATTCGGCCTAGGTGGAGTTTGTGTTAATGCCATTGCATGCTAAATATGAAGCTTGTTAATGATGCATGGGATGGTGGCTTGATGATTCTTGAACCTCCTTTTTAGCATTTTTGAGTGAGCACATATGTGCATTGGTTGCTAAATGGAGAAGAATCGGCTAGCAAGTTGTGTGCTAAGGCCGAATATAACTTTTGCATGTTAATGAGCAATGCATGTGTTAAATTGATGGAAAGGGAGAGGATGCTTTACTAGTGTGTATATGTGTGTATTAGCCAAGTTTTGAACTTGAAACAAAAGGGTGTTTAGTCAATACAAGTGACCATACTTGTAGAATGTATTAAGTGTTGAAATCGGCCCCAAAATAGACATGCATATTCGGCCAAGGGGGAAAAATTAGCTAAAATGTTTAGTTTGATTCATGATTCCGTACATATGTGACTTTAATGTCTAATGTATAAATATGGGCTAAGTGCCTTGTGTTCCTCTTTTCGATGCTCAAATGATTAAATCAATTTATTTGTTTAATTAAGCTCAAGAGCAAAGGGGAACTAAATCCGATAAAGGGAAGGAAAAAGTGGTCGAATAGCTATCGGAATCGTTCGACAACACCCGAGGTAAGTTCTTGAGTAAGAGAGCTTAAATTAAGATTTGATTAGATCATGTTTTAAGCAAATCAAAATCATGCTCTTTGTGTGTGGCTATTAAGCCGAAATCACAAGAATGATAAGTGTCTTGTGTTTTAGTTTTGCTAAAGAAAATGAAACACGAATGTGCTATGATTTATTGTTAAATGTGCATGGTTATTTGAATGATGTCCGGGCTAAGTCCCGAAGGCTTTGTGCTAAGTGACCATATCCGGACTAAGATCCGAAGGCATTTGTGCGAGATACTAATTCCGGGCTAAGCCCGAAGGCATTTGTGCGAGTTACTAAATCCGGGTTAAGTCCCGAAGGCATTTGTGCGAGTTACTAAATCCGGGTTAAGTCCCGAAGGCATTTGTGCGAATTACTATAACCGGGCTATGTCCCGAAGGCATTTGAACGAGGAGCTATATCCGGTTAAATTCCGAAGGTACGTGATTTGGGAATGAATGAACTTGCTGTAAAATTCCAATTAATACTCTCGAAACATCCCAACATTGAGGTATGTTTCGTATGTGCTTGAATTTAGTTGAGCCCTTACAAATAAGTATTCGCTCAGTTGATAAACGAGCTACCGGCCTTTGGCTGAGTTGATCTTTTGTGTATGTACATAAGGGTTGATAATGTGAAGCAAGTACGATATCGTAAATTTGTGCATATGAAATTATCCGTTTAGCTATATGAATGCTATACTTTTGTTGTGCTGGAATTCCTTGCTCAAAACTTACTAAGCATAAATTGCTTACTCCGTTTCATTGCTCCTCTGTTTTATAGATTTGGTTCTCCAGCTATCGGACTCGGGATCTTGAGGTCAAAGTCGCCCACACTATCAAAGCCCCCTTTTGGTACAATTTTGGTTGAACTTCGAAATGGCATGTATAGGACTACCCGTTTGTTGTGGGTCGTGGACCCTTTGGACATGTATAAATTTTGGATAGCCATGCGAAAATGGCTTATATGTGTTTGAGTATATTGTTATAATCATTTGGTGTGGATATGCTTGACAAGGATTGGCCATGGGGATGGTTAATCACTTTCATAAATTGTGCTATTTATGCAAAAAGGGCTAGTTGAATCATGGAAACCATGAAATAGGTAAAGTCTACCTTAAAGGCAGATGCTGACAGCAGCAGTGATGTAGATTTGGAAAATCACTAAAAATAGTAGGAAGTGAATTAAATAGTGAATAAATTATGTAAACAAACCTTGATGAATCTACTTTCATAGGAAAGTAATGAAACAATCATACGGATAGTATGTTAAGAGATATTCAGGTTCTCGTGAGACAGGGCCAGAACGGTTTCTGGATTTCCTGTTCCGACTTTGGAAATTCATTACAAATTAACCAGAGATAATTAGGAGTCATACCATATATGGATAGATTCCTCTCTGAGTCTAGTTTCTATAGAAACAAACGGCATCAGTATTGGAGCCCTGTACACGGAGATATCCAAGTCGTAATGCGCAAAGGTCAGGGTAGTCGATCCCTGTAACATGGAAGACTTTGACTAATAAACTGTACTAATTGGCCCAACCAAAAATTCTAGAAAATAATATGTAGATGGGCATATGAGTCTAGTTTCAGGGAAAATTCATGAAACTGATTTTCCAGTTGTGAAACTCAATATATGATTTTAAAGCGACTAGTACGCAGATTGGCAGTGTCTGAGAAATATTTTTATAAGGGGTTTAAAATCTGTTAACACCTCGTGTTCGACTCGGTCTCGGGTTCGGGGTGTTACATTTGATTGGTATCAGAGCTACGGTTTAGTCGATTCTAGGACTACCTGTAACACCCCGAACCCGAGTCCGACACCGGAGTCGAACACGAGGTGTTAACAAACTTTGAAAAATTTCCAGACACTGCCCAATCTGTGTACTAGTCGCTTTAAAAATCATATCTTGAGCTTCACAACTCGAAAATCAGTTTCGTGATTTTTCCCTGAAACTAGACTCATATGCCCATCTACATATTTTTTTCTAGAATTTTTGATTGGTCCAATTAGTACATTTTATTAGTTAAAGTCTCCCATGTTACAGGAATCAACTACCCTGACCTTTGAGCATTACGACTTGGATATCTCCTTGTACAGGGCTCCAATACTGATGCCGTTTATTTCTATAGAAACTAGACTCAGAGAGGAATCTATACATATATGGTATAACTCATAATTATCTCTGGTTAATTTATAATCAATTTCCAAAGTCGGAACAAGGAATCCAGAACCCGTTCTGGCCCTGTCTCACGAGAACCTGAATATCTCTTAACATACTGTCCATATGATTGTTTCGTTACTTTCCTATGAAAGTAGATTCTTCAAGGTTTGTTTACATAATTTATTCACTATTTAATTCCATTCCTACTATTTTTAGTGATTTTCCAAATCTACATCACTGATGCTGTCAGCATCTACCTTTAAGGTAGGCTTTACCTATTTCATGGTTCAACTAGCCCTTTTTGCATACATAGCACAATTTATGAAAGTGATTAACCATTCCCGTGGCCAATCCTTGTCAAGCATATCCACACTAAATGATTATAACATTATACTCAAACACATATAAGCCATTTTCGCATAGCTATCCAAAACTTACACATCACATAAAGTACTCGAAAAACAGCAATGGGTCGTCCTATACATGCCATATCAAAATTCAACCAAAAGAGTACCCAAAAGAGCCTTTGATAGTGTGGGCGACTTCGACTTCAAGATCCCGAGTCCGATAGCTGGAGAACCAAAAATCTATAAAACAGAGGAGCAATGGAACGAAGTAAGCAATTTATGCTTAGTAAGTTTTGAGCAAGAAATTCCAGCATAACGAAAGCATAGCACACATTTAGCTAAACGGAATATTTCATAATACACAATTTTTCCGATATCAAACTTACTTCACAACGTTAACCCTTATGTACATACACAAAAGACCAACTTAGCCGAAGGCCGGTAGCTCGTTCATCAACTGAGCGAATATTTATTTGTAAGGGCTCGATTAAATTCAACACATACGTAACATATCCCAATATTGGGATGTTTTTCGAGTATTAGCTTGAATTTTACAGCAAGCTCATTCATTACCAAAATCACGTACCTTCGGAATTTTTCCGGATAGAGATCCTCGTTCAAGTGCCTTCGGGACATAGCCCGGTTATAGTAACTCATACAATGCCTTCGGGACTTAACCCGGATTTTAAAACTCGCACGAATGCCTTCGGGACTTAACCCGGAATTAGTATCTCGCACAAAGGCCTTCGGGACTTAACCCGGAATTAATAACTCGCACAAATGCCTTCGGATCTTAGTCCGGATATAGTCACTTAGCACAAAGCCTTCGGGACTTAGCCCGGACAGCATTCAATTAATCATGCACATCTAACAATAATTCATGGCACATTCGTATTTCTTTTTCATTAGCAAAACTCAAACACAAGGCACATACCATCCTTGCACATTCGGCTCAATAGCCACACATAGAGCATGATTTTAATTTGCTTAAAACATGATTTAATCACATCGTAATTTAAGCTCTCTTACTCAAGAACTTACCTCGGGTGTTGTCGAACGATTCCGCTAACTATTCGACCACTTTTTCCTTCCCTTTATCGGATTTATTTCCCCTTTGCTCTTGAGCTTAATTAAACAAATAAATTGATTTCATCATTTAGGCATCAAAAAAAGATGAACACGAAGCACTTAGCCCATATTTATACATTAGACATTAAAGTCACATACATGTGAAATCATGCATCAACACAACATATTAGCTAATTTTTCCCCCTTGGCCGAATATGCATGTCTATTTTTGGGGTCGATTTCAACACTTAATACACACATATACACACTAGTAAAGCATCCTCTCCCTTCCCATCGATTTAACACATGCATTGCTCATTAACATGTAAAAGTTACATTCGGCCTTAGCACACAACTTGCTAGCCGATTCTTCTCCATTTAGCAACCAATGCACATATGTGCTCACACAAAAATGCTAAAAAGGAGGTTCAAGAATCATCAAGTCATCATCACATGCATCATTAACAAACTTCATATTTAGCATGCAATGGCATTAACACAACCTCCACCTAGGCCGAATTTTAACTCATCCTCTTGCCTCATCACCACCACATCAAACATCAACCAAGAATGATGCATCCATGGTCAAATGTCATTTCCATCACATAGCAAGATTTAGACCATGGGCTAGGTAGAACTCAAACTAACAACTAAAACATGCATGCATCTCATGGAACATCATCAAACATACCTTAGCCTAGCTACATGCATGGCTGAACCTCTTCACCTTTCTTCTTCCTTCCTCCTTAAAATTATTGGCCAAGGATGAACCAAAGGATGAGAAATTTTTTTTCTTTGTTTTTCTTTCTAGTTTCGGCAAGTATGAAGATGAGAAAAGGATGAACAAAAATTCTCTCCTTTCTTTTCTTTAGCTCACGGCAATGGGGGGGGGGACAAACAACTACACACACATTTTTTTTTTGTATTCACCATACTCCTTTTCATTATTTTATGCCCATGCCCCTTATTTTATTTGTTTTATCCCAACATTTTATGACACAAATTAACATATTTTATTTGTGCCATACTTATGCCATAATTTCCATAAAAAAAATTGCACAATTGCTCATCATGCCCATCATGGCCGGCCACCTTGTTTTAAGGTGGGAAATTTGACATGCAAATCCACCTATTTCATACTATAAGTTATTTGGCCACTACAAATTAGCCTATAGCATTTGCAAAAATTTTCACATGAGTCACATTTCAAAATTTCACTCACAATTGGCAAAATCAAAGCATGAAATTTTCACACATGCACTTCCACATGAAATAAACATAGGATATAACATCTAATTATTATTGTGACTCGGTTTAGCGGTCCCGAAACCACTTCCCGACTAGGGTCAATTTTGGGCTGTCACAACTCTCCCCCACTTAAGAAATTTTCGTCCCCGAAAATCTTACCGGTGAATAGGTTTGGGTATCGCTCTTTCATCGAGCTCTCGGTCTCCCAAGTAGCTTCCTCGATCCCGTGTTTGAGCCATAACACCTTTACTAGCGGAACTCTTTTGTTTCGCAACTCCTTCACTTCAGGAGCTAGGATACGCATCGGTTCTTCTTCATAGCTCATATCGTCTTGAATTTCAACCTCTGATGGGCTAATTATGTGCGATGGATCAGATCGATAGTGTCGAAGCATCGAAACATGAAAGACGTCATGAATCTTTTCAAGCTCAGGGGGTAAAATCAATCTATACGCAACCGGACCAACTCATTCAGAGATTTCGTACGGCCCAATGAATCTTGGGCTCAACTTGCCCTTACGGCCGAACCTGAGTATCTTTTTCCAAGGTGAAACCTTAAGGAACACTTTGTCTCCCACCTGATACTCGATGTCTTTTCGTTTCAAATCTGCGTACGACTTCTGACGATCCGTGGCTACCTTCAGACTTTCACGGATTACCTTTACTTTCTGTTCAGCATCTTTAATAAAATCAACTCCGAAAATTTTACTTTCACCGAGCTCGGTCCAAAACAATGGTGTACGGCATTTACGACCGTACAAAGCCTCGTAAGGTGCCATCTTAATACTTGATTGAAAACTATTGTTGTAAGCGAATTCAATCAAAGGTAAATACCGTTCCCATGCACTACTGTACTCGAGGATGCAACATCTCAACATATCCTCAAGTATCTGAATTATCCGCTCGGATTGACCATCGGTTTGGGGGTGAAAAGCAGTGCTAAAATGCAGCTTGGTACCCAGAGCTTCTTGCAATTTTTTCCAAAATCGTGAGGTGAATCTCGGATCTCTATCCGACACGATAGAAACAGGTACCCCGTGTAATCTCACAATTTGATAAAAGTACAATTCAGCTAGTTTATCCAATGAAAAATCCGTACGTACGGGGATGAAATGAGCCGACTTAGTCAGTCTATCAACAACAACCCATATCGCATCCTTCTTACTTGCTGACAAGGGCAGTCCGGACACAAAGTCCATTGTGACTCGATCCCATTTCCACTCGGGTATCATGATCAACTGGAGTAATCCTGAAGGCACTTGATGTTCCACTTTCACTTGTTGACATATTAAACATCTCGAAACAAAGTCGGAGATGTCCCGTTTCATACCATGCCACCAAAATTGACGTTTCAAATCGTTGTACATTTTCGTACTCCCCGGGTGAATTGACATTCGGCAACAATGGGCTTCGTTCAGAATCATCGAAATGAGTTCCGAATTCCTTGGAACACACAAACGATTTCTGAACCTCAAACAATCATCATCATCAATTTGAAACCCCGATTCTTCATTCGGAACACACTTAGCCAGTTTTGCAACCAATTCATCATCGACTTTCTGAGCTTCACGAATTTGATGAGTCAATAATGGTTTAGCTTTTAATTCAGCTACTAACACATTGTCTGGTAGAACAGACAAATGCACGTTCATCGCTCGTAAAGCAAACAATGACTTCCGGCTTAAGGCGTCCGCAACCACGTTAGCCTTTCCCGGGTGGTAATCAATGACAAGCTCGTAATCTTTCAACAACTCAAGCCAACGTCTTTGTCACAGATTCAAGTCTCGTTGAGTCATCAAATATTTGAGACTTTTGTGATCCGAAAATACATGGCACTTCTCACCAAACAGATAATGTCGCCATATTTTTAAAGCAAACACGATGGCAGCTAGTTCGAGATCATGGGTCAGATAATTCCTCTCGTGTGGCCTCAATTGTCTCGACGCATAGGCCACGACTCGACCTTCTTGCATCAATACGCAACCCAACCCAAGTAGGGATGCGTCACTATAAATGACAAACTCTTTACCTGATTCAGGTTGCACCAAAATTGGAGCTTCAGTCAAATGAGTTTTCAGTTGGTCGAAACTTTTCTGACATTTCTCGGTCCACTCGAACTTAACATCCTTTTGAAGTAGCTTCGTCATTGGTGTGGCTATCATCGAGAAACCTTTCACAAATCGTCGGTAATAACCGGCGAGCCCCAAAAAGCTCCGAACTTCAGTAATATTTCTCGGAGGTTTCCAGTCAAGTATGGCTGAAATTTTGTTCGGGTCAACACGAATACCTGACGCGGATACCACATGACCCAAGAAGCTAACCTCTCTTAACCAGAACTCACACTTACTGAACTTAGCATATAACTGCTTATCCCGCAAAATTTGCAGCACTAGCCTCAGATGCTCAGCATGTTCGGTCTCATCTCTTGAATAGACCAAAATGTCATCAATGAACACAACTACGAACCGATCCAAATACGGTCTGAAGATCCGATTCATCAAATCCATAAATACCGCAGGGGCATTAGTGAGCCCAAACGGCATCACTAAGAATTCGTAGTGACCATATCTCGTTCTGAAGGCAGTTTTGGGAATATCTGAATCTCGAATTCGCAACTGATAATAGCCCGATCTCAAATCTATTTTTGAGAACACTGAGGCTCCCTTCAGTTGGTCGAACAAATCATCGATGCGCGGCAACGGATATTTGTTCTTTATCGTCACTTTATTCAGCTGACGATAGTCAATGCACAACCTCATGGTTCCGTCTTTCTTTTTCGCGAACAATACTGGTGCACCCCAAGGTGAGAAACTTGGTCGAGCGAAACCTCTATCCGTCAGTTCTTGCAACTGAGCTTTCAACTCCTTTAACTCGGTTGGTGCCATACGATACGGAGCTATCGAAATCGGCGTAGTCCTAGGTACAAGCTCAATCCAAACTCTACCTCCCGAACAGGTGGTAAACCCGGTAATTCTTCCGGAAAAACATCCGGGTATTCACAAGCCACCGGCACAGATTCGGGTTTCTTTTCTAATTCTTTGTCATCAAGTACATACGCAAGGTATGCTTCGCACCCTTTTCTTACATATTTCTGTGCCAACATTGCTGATATTACAGCTGGCATCCCCTCCAAGTCCGCAGACTCAATTCAGATTACTTCGTTATTTGCGCACCTCAAATCAATAGTCTTGCTCTTGCAATTCACAACCGCATCATGCACGGTCAACCAATCCAAACCAAGGATAACATCAAATTCATCAAACGGCAAAAGCATCAAGTCCGCCGGAAAACAGGAACCTCAAATTTCCAGGGGACATTTCTTACACACTTTGTCGACAAGCACGTAACGACCCAAGGGATTTGACACCCGAATTACGAACTCAGTAGACTCAATAGGTAAAGTCTTACTGGATGCTAAGGTTTCACATATGTAAGAATGAGTAGAACCGGGGTCAATCAAAGCAATTACATTAGTATCAAAGAGAGTGAATGTACCGGTAATAACACCAGGCGAAGAAGCATCCTCGCGGGCACGTATAGCATAAGCTCTAGCAGGCGCACGAGCTTCGGATCTGATTATATCATCTCTAGATCCTCTCTGACCACCACCAGTATTGCTCGCATTTCCAGATGGTCTACCCCGAGCAGTGGTAGCACCCGGTCTCCCACTCTGATTTACATTCTGTTCCGACAACCTCGGGTAATCTTTAATGAAGTGGTCAACTGATCCGCATTTGTAACAGGAGCGGTCAGGGAATCTACAACTCCCCGAATGCCATTTACCGCAATATCGGCATTTCGTTCTGTCTCGACGTTCATTCCCAACACTGGCGACTGAAGTGCCTCGTGTACCTACAAGGGGTCGATCACGATCTCGTCTAAAAAAACCCGAAGTGCCTCTAAACTGGCCCGCATCATCCCGAAATCTCTTCGATGCCTGTTGAAGAGACCTTCCCGAGGATCTTTTACGAAACTCTCCAGTTCCCTCATCAACTCTTTGCTTTTCTTTTCTAAGCTCTTCGGCTTTACAAGCTCGTTCAACAAGTACCACGAACTCTCGTATTTCAAGAACGCCAACGAACATTTTTATATCTTCATTCAGCCCATCCTCGAAGCGTTTACACATAATAGCTTCGGACGAAACACATTCCCGAGCGTATTTGCTAAGTCTAACAAATTTTCACTCGTAATCAGTAACCGACATGGAGCCTTGCCTAAGCTCAAGAAATTCCTTCCGTTTTTGATCAACAAATCTCTGACTGATATACTTTTTCCGAAACTCAGTTTGGAAAAACTCCCAAGTTACTTGCTCTCGGGGCACAACGGAAGTCAGAGTACTCCACCAATAGTAGGCAGAATCACGTAGCAAGGAGATAGCACACTTTAGGCATTCATCGGGTGTACAAGATAGCTCATCGAGTACCCGGATAGTGTTGTCCAGCCAAAATTCAGCTTGCTCGGCATCATCGCTATCCATAGCCTTAAATTCAGTAGCCCCATGTTTTCGGATTCTGTCAACTGGGGGCTTATTTGACCTTATTTGGTCAGTTACCGGTGGTATTGTAGGTGCGGGGGTAGTATTTGTCGGGAATGGAGGTTGTGGAACAGCCATATTAGTTCGAATGTATTGGTTGAACCAATCATTCATCACGCTATAGAATGCTTGTCTAGCTTCATCATTCGGATTACTAGCATTAGGTTGAGAGTCTGCCGGCACTGTCCCTTGTGCGGGAGCAGGCGCTACACTCTCAAGATCATCAGCTACCTCTCGGTCACGATCGGGATCCATTACTATAAATAAACACATTTACAATTGTCAGAAATCACCACACTATCAAGTAATCACATAAAATGGCATGTATAGCTAGACCCAAAACATTACGGTAGTCCTAGAATCGACTAAACCGTAGCTCTGATACCAATAAAATGTAACACCCCGAACCCGAGTCCGACACCGGAGTGGAACACGAGGTGTTAACAAACTTTGAAAAATTTCCAGACACTACCCAATCTGTGTACTAGTCGCTTTAAAAATCATATCTTGAGCTTCACAACTCGAAAATCAGTTTCGTGATTTTTCCCTGAAACTAGACTCATATGCCCATCTACATATTTTTTTCTAGAATTTTTTATCAGGCCAATTAGTACAGTTTATTAGTTAAAGTCTCCCATGTTACAGGAATCGACTACCCTGACCTTTGCGCATTACGACTTGGATATCTCCTTGTACAGGGATCCAATACTGATGCCGTTTATTTCTATAGAAACTAGACTCAGAGAGGAATCTATACATATATGGTATGACTCCTAATTATCTCTGGTTAATTTATAATCAATTTCCAAATTCGGAACAAGGAATCCAGAACCCGTTCTGGCCCTGTCTCACGAGAACCTGAATATCTCTTAACATACTGTCCATATGATTGTTTCGTTACTTTCCTATGAAAGTAGATTCTTCAAGGTTTGTTTACATAATTTATTCACTATTTAATTCCATTCCTACTATTTTTAGTGATTTTCCAAATCTACGTCACTGATGCTGTCAGCATCTACCTTTAAGGTAGGCTTTACCTATTTCATGGTTCAACTAGCCCTTTTTGCATACATAGCACAATTTATGAAAGTGATTAACCATCCCGTGGCCAATCCTTGTCAAGCATATCCACACTAAATGATTATAACATTATACTCAAACACATATAAGTCATTTTCGCATGGCTATCCAAAACTTACACATCACATAAAGTACTCGAAAAACAACAATGGGTCGTCCTATACATGCCATATCAAAATTCAACCAAAGAGTACCCAAAAGAGCCTTTGATAGTGTGGGCGACTTCGACTTCAAGATCCCGAGTCCGATAGCTGGAGAACCAAAAATCTATAAAACAGAGGAGCAATGGAACGAAGTAAGCAATTTATGCTTAGTAAGTTTTGAGCAAGAAATTCCAGCATAACGAAAGCATAGCACACATTTAGCTAAACGGAATATTTCATAATACACAATTTTTCCGATATCAAACTTACTTCACAACGTTAACCCTTATGTACATACACAAAAGACCAACTTAGCCGAAGGCCGGTAGCTCGTTCATCAACTGAGCGAATATTTATTTGTAAGGGCTCGATTAAATTCAACACATACGTAACATATCCCAATATTGGGATGTTTTTCGAGTATTAGCTGGAATTTTACAGCAAGCTCATTCATTACCAAAATCACGTACCTTCGGAATTTAACCGGATATAGCTCCTCGTTCAAGTGCCTTCGGGACATAGCCCGGTTATAGTAACTCATACAATGCCTTCGGGACTTAACCCGGATTTTAAAACTCGCACGAATGCCTTCGGGACTTAACCCGGAATTAGTATCTCGCACAAAGGCCTTCGGGACATAACCCGGAATTAATAACTCGCACAAATGCCTTCGGATCTTAGTCCGGATATAGTCACTTAGCACAAAGCCTTCGGGACTTAGCCCGGACAGCATTCAATTAATCATGCACATCTAACAATAATTCATGGCACATTCGTATTTCTTTTCATTAGCAAACTCAAACACAAGGCACATACCATCCTTGCACATTCGGCTCAATAGCCACACATAGAGCATGATTTTAATTTGCTTAAAACATGATTTAATCACATCGTATTTAAGCTCCTTACTCAAGAACTTACCTCGGGTGTTGTCGAACGATTCCGCTAACTATTCGACCACTTTTTCCTTCCCTTTATCGGATTTATTTCCCCTTTGCTCTTGAGCTTAATTAAACAAATAAATTGATTTCATCATTTAGGCATCAAAAAAGATGAACACGAAGCACTTAGCCCATATTTATACATTAGACATTAAAGTCACATACATGTGAAATCATGCATCAACACAACATATTAGCTAATTTTTCCCCCTTGGCCGAATATGCATGTCTATTTTTGGGGTCGATTTCAACACTTAATACACACATATACACACTAGTAAAGCATCCTCTCCCTTCCCATCGATTTAACACATGCATTGCTCATTAACATGTAAAAGTTACATTCGGCCTTAGCACACAACTTGCTAGCCGATTCTTCTCCATTTAGCAACCAATGCACATATGTGCTCACACAAAAATGCTAAAAAAGAGGTTCAAGAATCATCAAGTCATCATCACATGCATCATTAACAACTTCATATTTAGCATGCAATGGCATTAACACAACCTCCACCTAGGCCGAATTTTAACTCATCCTGTTGCCTCATCACCACCACATCAAACATCAACCAAGAATGATGCATCCATGGTCAAATGTCATTTCCATCACATAGCAAGATTTAGACCATGGGCTAGGTAGAACTCAAGCTAACAACTAAAACATGCATGCATCTCATGGAACATCATCAAACATACCTTAGCCTAGCTACATGCATGGCCGAACCTCTTCACCTTTCTTCTTCCTTCCTCCTTAAAATTATTGGCCAAGGATGAACCAAAGGATGAGAATTGTTTTTTCTTTCTAGTTTCGGCAAGTATGAAGATGAGAAAAGGATGAACAAAAATTCTCTCCTTTCTTTTCTTTAGCTCACGGCAATGGGGGGGGGACAAACAACTACACACACATTTTTTTTTTGTATTCACCATACTCCTTTTCATTATTTTATGCCCATGCCCCTTATTTTATTTGTTTTATCCCAACATTTTATGACACAAATTAACATATTTTATTTGTGCCATACTTATGCCATAATTTCCATAAAAAAAATTGCACAATTGCTCATCATGCCCATCATGGCCGGCCACCTTGTTTTAAGGTGGGAATTTGACATGCAAATCCACCTATTTCATACTATAAGTTATTTGGCCACTACAAATTAGCCTATAGCATTTGCAAAAATTTTCACATGAGTCACATTTCAAAATTTCACTCACAATTGGCAAAATCAAAGCATGAAATTTTCACACAT